>NC_092342.1:350679000-350986000 GCF_046630445.1 Rutidosis leptorrhynchoides | reverse complement strand
CTTATTTCAGTAGGTATAGAGGCCGTGGTGACTGACCGAACTCAGCCTTTGTTTTAAACTACTTTCATGAACGAAACTTACTTTACACCTTTTGTTTAATGATGAATGATGATGACCTTTAAGACCTTATTTACATACTTTTAAATCTATTCGTACAATTTACTGACTTAGTACTATTTGACTTAGGTTGAGGACCCGTTTGGACAACCTTCATTACTTGCTTACTTTCCGAGTCATACTTTACCGCTACTTTATCATTGTGAGTTATAGCATTCCCTTTTTACTTTAACTTATTTTGGGAACTGAGAATACATGCGGATTTTATGTTTTACATACTAGGCACGAGTACTTAAACTTATATATGTGTGGGTTATATAACGGCAGAAACATTCCCTTTAGCTCGGTAACGTTTAGTCATTGGTCTTTGAACCGGTGAACGCGAATCTTAGATATGGATCCATAGGGTTTGACATCCCCACTCGGGCTTGTAGTGCTAGCATTTAACGAATGTTTAATACTTCGCAAACATACGCACTTGCCAAGTGTACTTTCAGGGGGTATAAACGTTAAGTTAGTTACCAAGTGCCCACGGTTAACATATACTTTATCATACTGTTTTGAAACGCTCTTTGTAGCACTGAAATCTCGTGGCCTACCTTACATACTGTTATACTTAAACTATAGCTCACCAACCTTTGTGTTGACATTTTTAAGCATGTTTTTCTCAGGTGCTTAAGGTTATTTTCTTCCGCTATCGTGCTAGTCTTGCTGTAGACACCCGCTGCTCTAGTGTTATCACCGCATGAATTGTTTATCTTGCATTCAAACTTAATTACATTTGAAACTATGTTTTGTAACGACCTAAGGGTCATATACATTTATTCATGCTTGCTATTCGTAGAAGCATACTGTTGGTGTAAAACAATTGATGTCGGTTATGACGTTATCTTTTTATCGTGAATGCAACTTCTTTTGAAACAGCATATAGTACTTAACCTTGTAATGATCCTGTTGTTGATGATTCGTACACGATGGTTTTGTACGGGGCATCACATTTGGTATCAGAGCATTGGTTGTAGGGAATTAGGTTGCATTAGTGAGTCTAAGACCGACCTGAGTAGGATTCACTAATAGGACTAATCTACAACTTGCTAGTTTACTTATTTCCGCTGAACTTACTGCATGCTGCTGCTTACTTTTACTGCTACATGCCGTATGCTACTACATGATTTCACTACTGCATGCTATTATCTGCTTTCGATTGCATGATACTTGTCGTTATTGCCATGCTACTTACTGTTACACATGATTTAAACTGTTGGCCTAATACATGCTTGCTTTATGACTTACTGACATGGAAAAATTTATTTTTCCTTGTTCAGATGTCGGATATTCCACCTACTATCATTTTGGGCAGTTCAGACTCGTCAGCCACCCCACCTGCTGCTGCTGCCGACACACCGATCCCGCTACCCACGAGTGACCCCGGCACTTCATCTTCCGGGACTAGCAGCCAGGCGTCTGCCCCAGTAGTTACTTCTAGCAGAGTCCAGGACCCTTCGGAGATTCCCGCTCCATCTTCCCCCGGACCTTCAGGATCACAGCCCCGCTCCGGCGAGATTGTGATTCCCGCGGAGTTCGGGGAAGGTCCATTCCGTAACCGGTATCGCCATTGGTGCCGACGCGCCCCTGATGGACGTCTCATTCCGATCGGACCCGCTCGTTACCAACAGATGATGGCCGCTCAAGGACGGCCAGTTCAGCCACCCGTACAGCCACCACATGATTCGGATGACCCGTCATCCACTGATGCTTCATCCGACAACACCTCCTCAGACGACTCCAGTGATGATGAGGACCCTGCTGATATACCTATACAGGCACCCTCCACCCCGCCGAAGAAGTGGTACCATTTTGATGGCACCGTCATTCTAGGGGTGAATGGAGGTCGTGCTTTCACAGACGCATTTGGTCGGCGTCGTAGGGTTACTGCTCGTAAGCGACTTGTGCCGTACCCTGCCGACCCACAAGTGCGTAAGGCACCCTGTTACGTACGGACTATTTCTGGAGCCGGAACATCTGCACCCTGTTATGTAATGTCTGCACCACCGGCACCACCTGCTCCACCGGCACCACCTGCTCCACTGGCACCACCTGCACCACCAGCACCGCCTGCCCCACCATCTCCCACAATCGAGGAATTGACAAGGGAGGTGGAGATCCTCCGAGCTCTGGTAGCTGAGCTTGAGGAGCAGATGTCTCATGTTATGGACATCCTACACCCACCTTCACCGTAGGGCTTTTGTATTTAGATTTCATTATGTAATCTAGTTGTAGTTTTATGTTTCACTTATGTATTGTATGAACTTATTCAGATGTATGAAACTTATTATTATTAATGAATGGAACTTTGCGTTATTTAATTCTTGCACGACGTTCTATTTACATTACTGTACGATGATTCTGTGGTATTTGTACCTAGATGTTTTATTTAATAACATGTGATGTTTTGATTCCATGTTGGTTACTATATACGGTATTATTACTATTGAATGCTGGATTTTGACTTGAGTCAAAATTTTTGGTTAGAACATCATGGCTAACGGTCGATCCACACCTACTGCTGCTCAAATTGAAGAGATGATCCAAGAACGTATAGCCGCAGCCATTGCGGAAATGCAACCCCAAGCTCCACCGCCACCACCACCGGTTATTCAACCCGTTCGAAATGCGTGTACTTACAAGGAATTCCAAAGCTGTAAACCACATAACTTTAGTGGAACCGAGGGACCGGTTGGTCTCACTAGATGGTTCGAGAAACTTGAATCAGTATTCCAAGTTAGCAACTGTTCGGAGGACAACAAAACCAAATTTGCTTCTTGTACGCTGTCTGACGGCGCGCTCACGTGGTGGAACACAATGGCACATGCACAAGGCATTGATGAGGCGTATGCTACGCCATGGGAAGAATTTAAGTGTGCCATGATTGAGGAGTATTGTCCGAGAACCGAGATACAAAAGATGGAAATGGAATTCATGCAGTTAAAGGTCGTTGGGAACGACCTTGATGGTTACAACAGGAGATTTTTAGAACTAGCCCTGATGTGTCCGACAATGGTCACCCCAGAATACAAGCGAATGGAGAGATACTTCTGTGGACTCCCTAAGAGCATTAAGGGAAACGTCACCTCGTCCAAACCACCAAATGTCCCAGAAGCGATGCGCATGGCGCATACTTTAATGAATCAAATAACCATCGATGAATCGGAGAAAACTAAGTCTGAAGCGGGTACTAGTGAGAAACGCAAATGGGATAACTACAATAACAACAACAACAACAGGGGAAGGAACTATGAACAGAACCCGGCGAAACGACATGAGGGTTTCAGAGGAAACAACAACACCAACTCCAACCCGAACTACAAGGGAACCTTACCACAATGCAAGCGGTGCTACAAGCATCATACTGGGTATTGCAATGTTGTTTGTGAGAAGTGCCAACGGACTGGGCATGTTGGAAAAGACTGCAAGGTCACCACTTTGAATGGGAAGCCGAACACCAATGGGTCGAAAAAGTGCTACGAATGCGGACAGTCGGGCCATTTCAGAAATGCGTGTCCAAATAAGCGAAAAGATGGCGGACCACCGCGCGCTAGAGCTTTCAATGTTAATGCAAGGGACACACACGAAAACCCCGACTTGGTGACAGGTATATTCAAAATCAACAATCTTTTAGCTTCTGTCTTGTTTGATACTGGTGCGGATAGAAGTTATGTATGTAGACATTTTTGTGATAAGATTAATTGGCCTTTAGTCCCGTTAAAAGAGAGTATGCTTGTCGAGGTCGCCAATGGAAAACTTGAGAAAGTTGACCATATTAGTCGAGGAGCTATCATCAACATAGCTGGTGCAGATTTCGAAATCGATTTGATACCCATCAAACTGGGAAGTTTTGACGTGATAGTCGGTATGGATTGGTTGAGCAAGATAAAGGCTGATATTATTTGTGGAGATAAAGCTCTTCGTATACCACAAGGAGACGGTGAGCCACTGATCATCTACGGAGAGAGATGTACCTCGAAGCTGAACCTCATTAGTTGCGTGAAAGCGCAAAAGATCATGAAGAAGGGACGTCTTGCTGTCCTAGCGCATGTGAAAATGGTAGAAACTGAGGTGAAGAGCGTGAACGACGTTCGAATTGTGAACGAATTTGCGATGTCTTCCCAGAGGAATTGCCTGGATTACCACCGCCGAGAGCCGTAGAGTTTCAGATCGACTTAGTGCCAGGAGCTGCACCTGTAGCTCGCGCACCTTATAGACTCGCACCTTCCGAGATGCAAGAATTACAAAGCCAACTACAAGAACTACTTGATCGAGGATTTATCCAACCAAGCTTCTCGCTTTGGGGCGCACCTGTGTTGTTTGTGAAGAAGAAGGATGGATCCTTCCGTATGTGTATCGACTACCGTGAGCTCAACAAATTGACTATCAAGAATCGGTATCCTCTTCCACGAATTGATGATCTTTTTGACCAACTACAAGGATCGAGTGTCTACTCAAAGATCGATTTGCGATCCGGTTATCATCATTTAAGGGTGAAGGAAAGTGACGTGATGAAAACTGCATTCAGGACCCGTTATGGTCATTATGAGTTTCTCGTGATGCCATTCGGTTTGATAAATGCACCTGCCGTGTTCATGGACCTCATGAATCGTGTCTGCAAGCCGTACTTGGATAAGTTTGTTATCGTCTTCATAGACGATATCCTCATCTACTCTAAGAGCGAAGAAGAGCATGAGCAACACCTCCGGCTAGTACTTGAACTCTTGAGGCAAGAGCAACTTTACGCCAAATTCTCCAAGTGTGAATTTTGGTTGAAGGAAGTCCAGTTTCTGGGTCATGTTGTGAGCGACCAGGGTATCAAAGTTGATCCCGCCAAGATTGAAGCTATCAGCAAGTGGGAGACCCCCACTACTCCGACTCATATTCGCCAATTCCTAGGTCTCGCCGGTTATTACCGAAGGTTTATCGAAGGATTTTCTCTGATTGCGCGTCCTTTGACCGCGCTGACTCACAAGGGCAAGAAGTTCATTTGGGAACCCGAACACGAATCAGCATTCCAAACTTTGAAGAAGAAGTTAACCACCGCACCTATCCTATCACTTCCTGAGGGCAGTGACGACTTTGTTGTTTATTGTGATGCATCGAAGAGTGGTTTTGGTTGTGTACTGATGCAACGCTCAAAGGTTATCACCTATGCCTCCCGCCAATTGAAGATTCACGAACGAAATTACACTACTCATGATCTTGAACTTGGAGCCGTTATCTTTGCGCTCAAATTGTGGAGACATTATTTGTATGGAACTAAGAGCACTATTTTCACCGATCACAAGAGTCTCCAGCACATCTTCGATCAGAAACAACTGAATATGAGATAGCGTCGATGGATCGAGACGCTGAACGACTACGATTGTGAACTCCGTTATCATCCTGGCAAGGCCAATGTTGTAGCTGACGCTTTAAGTCGAAAGGAGAGGGCGGCACCTCTTCGTGTTAGGGCTCTGAATATCACCATCCATTCAAATCTCAACAGCCAGATCAGAGTAGCCCAAGATGAGGCTCTCAAGAAGGAGAATATAACTCATGAACATTTGAACATACTTGTCTCTCGATTCGAGGTTAGGGAGTCTGGACTCCGATGTTATGCCGGAAGAATTTGGGTACCTCTTTATGGAGATCTACTGAATCTTATACTTGATGAAGCACACAAATCGAGATATTCGATTCATCCTGGAGCGGGAAAAATGTACCACGACCTTAAAGAACAGTATTGGTGGCCGAATCTTAATAAGGACGTTGCGACTTATGTTGGTAAGTGTTTGACTTGCTCGAAGGTTAAAGCCGAGCATCAGAGACCTTCTGGGTTGCTTCAACAACCAGAAATCCCACAATGGAAGTGGGAATGGATCACAATGGATTTCATCACCAAGCTACCAAAGACGGTGGGCGGATACGATACCATCTGGGTTATCGTTGACCGTCTTACCAAATCTGCACACTTCTTGGCTATGAAGGAAACGGATACGATGGAGAGACTTGATCAATTATACATCAAAGAGGTTGTATCTCTTCATGGTGTACCTTTATCGATCATCTCAGATCGCGATCCCCGTTTTGCCTCTAGATTTTAGCGTTCTTTGCAAGAAGCCATGGGAACTCGTCTTGACATGAGTACTGCTTATCACCCTCAGACTGACGGGCAAAGTGAACGAACGATTCAGACATTGGAAGACATGTTGCGTACATGTGTCATCGATTTTGGAAAGGCCTGGGAAAGGCATTTGCCGTTAGCCGAATTCTCATACAACAACAGTTATCACTCAAGCATTAATGATGCACCTTTCGAAGCATTGTATGGCCGTAAGTGCCTTTCTCCTATTTGTTGGGCCGAAGTAGGCGAAAAGCAAATCACCGGACCCGAGGTAGTCCATGAAACAACGGAGAAGATTGCTTAGATTCAAGCTAGACTTAAGACTGCTCGTGACCGTCAAAAGAGTTATGCCGATCTTAAACGTAAAGACTTTGAATTCAACGTTGGTGATCGTGTTATGTTGAAGGTTGCAACTTGGAAGGGTGTGATTCATTTTGGAAAGCGTGGAAAGTTAAACCCACGATACATTGGTCCTTTTGAAATCTTGGAACGTGTTGGACCCGTTGCTTACCGTTTGGATCTACCAGCACAATTGAGCTCAGTTCATCCTACCTTCCACGTGTCAAACTTGAAGAAGTGTCTTGCTGCACCAGAACTTATCATACCACTTGAAGAACTTACAATTGATGACAAACTCCACTTTGTGGAAGAACCAGTTGAGATCATGGACCGTGAGGTCAAGACTTTGAAACGCAACAAGATTCCGATCGTCCGAGTATGGTGGAATGCCAAACGAGGACCTGAGTTTACCTGGAAGTGAGAGGATCAAATGATGCAGAAATATCCTCACCTTTTCCCGACTCCTCCATCTACCTCAGCTTAAATTTCGGGACGAAATTTTCTTTAACAGGTGGGTAATGTAACGACCCTGGATTTTCCAATGTTAATTATTAATAATTATTATTATTAATACTTGTGATTAAACGAATGTATGTTATTACATTTACATGTTGCCATGATTGCCCGTACTTGACTTTAATTGCCCGAAACGTCTTTGTGACACACGAAACTTACACGAATAATATTTTCAAGTATTATTTACATTCATGATTAAGTTTTATTAATCATTTTACTTAACTAAGGTCATTAGTTAATTACTTGGGCTCTTGTTGGATTTATTTGTTAAATAATGAAACTTGGGCTTTATTAGTGTTTATGGACTTAAAGAGCCCACCCTACATCTTTAGTGGATTAATTTAGCCCATTACACTTGTAAGTAATACTTTCAACCATAACTAGCTAGTTTAAGACACTTGGAATCTAGTTAGACATCTTCCCCATGAACAACCACCTTATTAACCAACTTTGTAAGGCTTTTCATGCAAGTGACCAACAAACTTTTCCCTTCCCCCTTGTGAGATGCAGGCCGTCGGCCTTAGAAGGCCTAGGAGTGTCTTTTTTTGTTTCATTTTTCTTATTACTACTTCACTTGTTCACTCTCTCATTTACACACACTTACTAGCTTTCAACATTTCTCTCTTTTCTCTCTAATAGTGTAAGTAGCAAAGCTTAAACTTCCTTCTTTTCTCCTCTCCAAAACCATGGCCTAACAACCCTTAATTATCATCATCATTTGTTGTTTGATACTTGTTCATGGTTGTTATTTTGTTACTTGTTGTTAGTTGTTGTTATTTACTTACTAGTTTTCAAGAATCAAACTTGTTAGTTTATTCTTCATATTATCTTGTTCATAACAAGAACATACAAGACATAAACTTTCTAGTTTATGATCTACACTTAATACTTGTTTAAAGATCAAAGTTCATGTGTTGAAAGCATACTTGTGATTCATGAAGTAAACTTCAAGTTTACTTTCTTAAAGATCAAACTTTGGTTTGAATCTTTAAAGTATGAACAACCCATGAACTAGTTACATGTTTATTTAGTTTATTTCTTTATATTATGCACTTTAATTTCATTTTTGTTGGTTAATATTGGTCAAATGTTACTAGTTAACTTTGATCTCATTAATCTTGAACTAAAGTAAATTTTAAAAGTTCAAGAACATGTAAGTAAGCTTCTTTAATTATAATTTTATACACTTATGTTAGATCTAGACTTTTGAGTCGTGGATCTTCAAGATCAAACTAAGAACTATGTTCTACAACTCAAGATCTTGATTTCATAAGTTTACTTTCAAGTTTGTAACTTATTATTAGTTTTAAAGTTCATGTATGTGTTAGATCTAAGACTTTGATGTAACTTTGGTTCATCAAAACACTTGCAACACTTAAGTGAGTTGTGCTTCATGTCTTAGGCTTACACTTGGGTTATGATGGTCAAAAATTGGTGAAAATGATGCAAACACATCAACGAGTTGTACACTTGAAGCTATATGCATCAAGGATGAGAACCATGATAAGCATCGAGCACCAAGAACCACCGAAACCTACTGACCCTACTGTTCTACTGTTTCTGTGTGTGACGATCGCTCCAAATCCATATGGACGAACACGTCATTCATTGATTTCATTGCGAGGTATTTGACCTCTATATGATACGTTTTGTAAACATTGCATTCTTTTGAAAAGGCGCACCATAAATGAATATTTAAATCAAAGGTTTTCGACATATGATGATTTTTACATATAGACAATCACCATAAATAATAGTTTACAACAGTATTTCCGTTGACAATGCAGTCAAAATAAGATACATGGTGATGATTTGGTGAATGCAACGTTTCCTTGAAAATATGTCATGTAAGACTCCATGCACATAGCTTGTCTAACATCTAAGCAAACAGCGGAAGACTTCTAGGGAACCTGAGAATAAACATGCTTCAAGTGTCAACACAAAGGTTGGTGAGTTCATAGTTTTAATATTACACATAATCCGTATATCAATGTGGATTACAAAAGTTCAGTTGTTTTATTCAAAACGTTTATCAATAGGTTTTACATAAAAGGTGGATCACAAGATTTCAGTTGTTTCATCCGAAATGTTTATCAATCGGTTCTACAAAATTGAGCACCCTGGTAACTAAACTTTAACGTTTATATAATTTGTACCCTTTGTATAATCATCTTAATAATACACGCAAACCAACGTGTACGCTTCTCAAATAGCATACGTCCGTTAAAAGGCTAGTGCTCTAGCTCGGACGGGGATATCAAGCCCTATGGATCCATATACTACTACTCGCGCCCACCAGTTCTTATAACTGGCAGTTAACAGTTACCAAAGCTAAGGGATTTTCGGTTCAAACTCAGTGTAGAATTTAGTATGTACTTGTATCCATTGCGTTTAAAATAAAGTGCATGTATTCTCAGCCCAAAAATATAGATTGCAAAAGCAATTAAAAAGGGAGCAAATGAAACTCACACTTTATAATTATTGTAAAACAGTTATTAAAGCATTTGCATGTATTCTCAGCCCAAAAATGTAGAGAGTAAAAGGGATCTTATGAAACTCACGCATATAAATATTGTATATCGGTTAATAAAGCATTTGCATGTATTCTCAGCCCAAAAATGTAGAGAGTAAAAGGGATCTTATGAAACTCACAGTTTAATATTGATATACAATATTGCAGGAAAGCACGTAGACGCATTGGAGATAATAAGCACGAGGTTTGATTCACAAAAATACCCCCGAATATTACCCATAACCTCCTTGGCAATAACCCATATTTTCCTTAGCTCTAGCTTTCTCGGAAACTCGTTTTGAAAAATTACTTGGACAGCACTCCGTCGTAATATTTTATGTACATTATTATTTTTGTATCGCAAAAATAATAACACTAATAATAAAAATAATAAGATTAATAATAATCTTATTATTATAATAATAATAATAATAATAATAATAATAATAATAATAATAAAATAAATAAATACGGAGTAAAAATAATATATATGTGTGTGTGATTTATCTGGCCAAAACTCGAGAATATATAGCACTTGGCCTGAAATTTTGCCTCATGCGATCGCATGGATTTTGGGCATGATGGCCATGCGATCACATGGCCTCAATTTCCAGCTCAGAATCATTTGTCCATTTGTTTGTCGACATGATAAAATATTAATATAATATATATAATTTAAATAATTAATTATATATTATATTAAATTCACGTGCATAGTTGACTTGTAATTTTTGTTCCGATAAGTCGTACGTCATCACTCGACTTATGTCCCGGTTCCAGTTTTTTGAATGTCCTTTCGTACCTTTAGAAAACTTGCATTTTACGTTTCGTGTCACGTACCTTTGTCAAAATATAGTCTTAAATTATCCATAAACTATACCACTCATAGTATATCTTAAACTTTCAAATGTTTTGGTCATTTACTTCTATAAATCATCGTCTCGCTATTTGTTAATATATATATAATATATACATTTTCATTTTGAAATAGTGTTACTGTAGCAAAGTTACTGTAGCAAAGTCATTTTTTATTGTAGCAATTCACTGTAGCAAAGTCAATTTCACTGTAGCAAATAGTGATTTTTGAAAACACTGTAGCATTTTGGGTACTGTAGCAATTTGAAAATACTGTAGCAAATTAGTATTTTACTTGTTCATCTTAAACGTTTTAGTTAACTTATCTAAATATCAATCGAATCAATAATCGAATGTTACTATCGTTTACTAAATAACTTGAAATCATATATATTCAAATAGATATATAAACCAATAAGTTTAATGTACGGTATCATGCAATTAAAACTTTGTTACGTTTTCAAGTTATAGTATATATATGTATCTGTTTACATATAATGGTTCGCGAATCGTTGAGAACAACCGAAGGGTAATTGAATAGTTCAAAATTTTGAGATTCAACTTCATAGGCTTTGCTTATCGTGTCGAAGTCATTAATCATTTAAGATTAAGTTTAAATTTAGTCGAAATTTCCGGGTCATCACAGTACCTACCCGTTAAAGAAATTTCGTCCCGAAATTTGAGTGAGGTCGTCATGGCTAACAATAAAAATGTTTTCATGACGAATATGTGTTGATAAATAGAATTTTTATCACCGTTGAATAATATGGATAAAACAATCCAATTACTCGAAGCGTATGAGAGAAGTTATCGTAATAGAGTGAAATGGAGAATAGAGATTCGTCTTATCTCTTGACGTAGTAACGTTTGATTTCCGGAATTCAAGGAAATTAAAAGAAAATCTTTGAAATATATACAGGATTTGATTCACCGGGATTTAAGGAAATTAGGATCCACTTTAATTAAATGTGGTAACCTGCCCTGGCTACTTTGTCCGGTATTTCCATTATAAATTGACTTCTTCCGTTTCATAATATTCACCACCCTTAAAACTTTCTTCCCCAATTAATACATTAAAAAAAAATTGTGAAAATGCTCAATCCAGTTCTGGTTCTTGACCTAATATTGACGTTTGCCACAATCATCCTTCTTTTCCAGCTCCCACCAGAAGAATCTGTTTATTTCTATTATGCTCTAGGGATTGTTGTATTTATCATTCTCCCGTGTCTTTATATTGCTATACGCATTGATATACACGGTTTGTAATTTCAGGTTTGTTATCGGGCTTTATATCTCCCCTTATATTTTAATGTCCCTACTCCTGTCTTCTATAATCATTGTCATTCACAGTTAATACTCCCTCCTATTTGCTGCGATTTATACTCCAATTTCTATTTCGGAGCTTTGTCCCTTCGTTTCTTCTTCTTGCGATTAGGCATCTCTTGTAATGGTCCAGAATTCGTAGGTATAGAGTTTTGGATGGACATAGTTATTGTTCTGAGAAGGTAATCGTAATGGCACGATCTTGATTTGTTAAATTACCAAATTATCCGGAAAAGACCGAATCATCAAGAAAAATATTTTCTTGATATGTTTAGAGGTTAAAAGAGTTATGTAACATGGTTCATGATGAGTGTGGGATCTGTGAACCTTTATCACGTTCCATTAGAAACTCAGCATGACTTACTGTAATATAATCACGTTGATCAAGTGTCATTATATTATATTAACTCATGCTTCAGTTCCCAACACTACTTCAAAACATCCATTTTTTTTTTTTTTGAATTTTTCAGATTTTAGAAACTAAAATAGTTTCTTTTATGATGTAACACAGATAGCGTGAAGAGATAAATAATTTCGGATGATAATAGTTATGAAGATATCTTCAGAAATATCGAAGATATTTATAATGAAAGATATGATAATATCTTAGAATTTCTAATATCGAAGGATGATGAAGAATATGTTCCGCAAGAATTTGAAATAAGTAAGGAGCAAGATATTCGCTAAATATTTCATCAAAAACAGAATCATCTAGATTCTTTATGTATAAGTTTAGTCCCTGTGACTTGTCCACAGTCTCCTTTATGGTTTGCTCAATCTTTTTTTTCAATTCCAAACCTTCTCTTTTTCTCAGCTTTACCACCATACTATTCTTTATCATCAAACTTTTGACTGTTAAAGTCGTTTACCGTTTTTGCTGCTTTATCAGCATTTTTCCAAAATTAGGAGGACTAGTTTCACAGTTTGGGGTGTTTTTCAGAAACTTCACATTCGAAGTATCTAAGTCTAGAAGATAGATGTTATATGTTTATATATAACTGTTGTCGTAGAAAACGCTGCGAGATTCAAAATACTGATTGTTAATTCCCGGTGGTTGGTATGGCAATTACCGTTACAAGATGTGGATGAGTACATGATCAGATTTCAAGGTATATATAGTGATTTCCGGAGAGATTTAAATAGCAGAGTGACGGAGTCGTTGGTACATTTACTGCTAATATGATGGGATATAAAAGGTTCCCCGGTAACAACAATAGAAAGGGTAATCCTATATGTCAAGGTTTAATTAAGGCTTATCCAAATGAAGTTGACTTGCTGAAGTTGTGACAAAACTGGATACTTGAAAAGGAATTGTAAGATTATTTTCAGTAATAATAATGCCGAAGGATTTATCACAGATACGTGTTAAAGTTTTACTTAGGTTTCGAGAGCTTTCCAGATGTATGATTATAACTACAAATCTTTCTTCTCGTAGATATCGTGTAGTTGGTTTGTCTTCTCGTTTGTTCATTAGTTGAAGTGTTTCCAATAATTTCGATGGGTTTGAACGCAAAATGTAATCATATGATGTTCTAGTATTGTTCTGAATTCAAAGCATGGTTTTCGAAGCATGGTTTTGAAAGATGTAGGAATCTAAGAGTGATGTTTTTCGTTTAATCTTGACTTGGATTCTGATCTATCGAAATCAGAATATGAAATTGAATGAAAATGGTTATTCTGCGATGAACAGATACGTATATCTATAGGTTTGAGCAGTATAGTTAATGATTGCTGAATCAGAATTGAAGAATGTATAGTGTAACATATTAATGTGGAATTTATATATTTCTAGGGTATTACCTACCCGTTAAAATATTCTCATCATTAACAGTTTGTACAAAAGGATTTTCAATTACAATCTTTATGAAAATATATGTATGTATATTTCCTTCAGATGTAATATAGATTTAATGAGTTATTAAACTCATTTGGTTTTCGGTTAGAACTAGAAACGAATAATCTCTTCTATATTAAAGATTACATAATCGTCGCAGGATATTTCTCCAATGAAGTTATGAATTAATACTTCATTGTTTATGGTTATTAGTATTCTTCGGTGCCTACGGTGCGTATGAGGTTGATACTCGTGGGACAGATTGTGAGGTTAAGGTTTACGGTGCGGATGTTGTTATTGGTGGTACTGGTACTGTTGTTGGTTGTGCTGCTGGTTCTGGTGGTGCTACCGGTGCTGCCTGTGATGCCTGCAAATTGTGCATCATATTCTCCAAAGCCACAACTCGAGCGCGAAGCTCGTTAACTTCTTCTATTATTCCGGGATGATTGGCGGTTGGTACGAGAGGATGAATAAAGTTTAAAATTCTAGTTATCATATAATCGTTGCGAAATATCCTGGAAATGAGGGTAAAGATAGTGTTTCGAACGGGTTCGCCGGTAAGTGCCTCAGGTTCCTCACCAAGAGGTGAATTCGGTTGGTGGAAAGGATCGCCTTCCTCTTGTCTCCATTGATTAAGTTGATTACGAACCCATCCCCAATTCATCCAGAATTGGTGATGACTGATTGGTTGATTCATTCCGGTTACACTGCTTTCGGAACTCAGGTGGAAATTCATATCGGAATCCGAAGAACTCGAATTACTTGCAGAATTAATCTTACACGGTTAGATAAATAATTTTCGATGTGAAATGATTTTCGGATATCGGATGATATTCTAATTACATAGAATACCTTTATATAGTACAAAGGATCCGCGAATTACGGAGAAACTTTCGGAAACTGTCAAGTAAAGGTAACAGTAATAGATACGCTAAGATATTCATTTTGTCTATACACTAGTCATGCAATCCATGCAATAAGGTGTGTCTAGACTACAAATGATAAGCAGGTAATTTTCCACACAAGGAATGATAAGCAGGTAATTTCTAACAAAAAAATTATAAGCAACAACTTTTATCATGCAGACATGGTCGAAGTTCAGACTCACTAATGTATCCTAACAATAACCGGTTAGACACACTAATGCAAATTCTGGTTCGCTAAGACCAACGCTCTGATACCAACTGTGACGATCGCTCCAAATCCATATGGACGAACACGTCATTCATTGATTTCATTGCGAGGTATTTGACCTCTATATGATACGTTTTGTAAACATTGCATTCTTTTGAAAAGGCGCACCATAAATGAATATTTAAATCAAAGGTTTTCGACATATGATGATTTTTACATATAGACAATCACCATAAATAATAGTTTACAACAGTATTTCCGTTGACAATGCAGTCAAAATAAGATACATGGTGATGATTTGGTGAATGCAACGTTTCCTTGAAAATATGTCATGTAAGACTCCATGCACATAGCTTGTCTAACATCTAAGCAAACAGCGGAAGACTTCTAGGGAACCTGAGAATAAACATGCTTCAAGTGTCAACACAAAGGTTGGTGAGTTCATAGTTTTAATATTACACATAATCCGTATATCAATGTGGATTACAAAAGTTCAGTTGTTTTATTCAAAACGTTTATCAATAGGTTTTACATAAAAGGTGGATCACAAGATTTCAGTTGTTTCATCCGAAACGTTTATCAATCGGTTCTACAAAATTGAGCACCCTGGTAACTAAACTTTAACGTTTATATAATTTGTACCCTTTGTATAATCATCTTAATAATACACGCAAACCAACGTGTACGCTTCTCAAATAGCATACGTCCGTTAAAAGGCTAGTGCTCTAGCTCGGACGGGGATATCAAGCCCTATGGATCCATATACTACTACTCGCGCCCACCAGTTCTTATAACTGGCAGTTAACAGTTACCAAAGCTAAGGGATTTTCGGTTCAAACTCAGTGTAGAATTTAGTATGTACTTGTATCCATTGCGTTTAAAATAAAATGCATGTATTCTCAGCCCAAAAATATAGATTGCAAAAGCAATTAAAAAGGGAGCAAATGAAACTCACACTTTATAATTATTGTAAAACAGTTATTAAAGCATTTGCATGTATTCTCAGCCCAAAAATGTAGAGAGTAAAAGGGATCTTATGAAACTCACGCATATAAATATTGTATATCGGTTAATAAAGCATTTGCATGTATTCTCAGCCCAAAAATGTAGAGAGTAAAAGGGATCTTATGAAACTCACAGTTTAATATTGATATACAATATTGCAGGAAAGCACGTAGACGCATTGGAGATAATAAGCACGAGGTTTGATTCACAAAAATACCCCCGAATATTACCCATAACCTCCTTGGCAATAACCCATATTTTCCTTAGCTCTAGCTTTCTCGGAAACTCGTTTTGAAAAATTACTTGGACAGCACTCCGTCGTAATATTTTATGTACATTATTATTTTTGTATCGCAAAAATAATAACACTAATAATAAAAATAATAAGATTAATAATAATCTTATTATTAATAATAATAATAATAATAATAATAATAATAATAAAATAAATAAATACGGAGTAAAAATAATATATATGTGTGTGTGATTTATCTGGCCAAAACTCGAGAATTTATAGCACTTGGCCTGAAATTTTGCCTCATGCGATCGCATGGATTTTGGGCATGATGGCCATGCGATCGCATGGCCTCAATTTCCAGCTCAGAATCATTTGTCCATTTGTTTGTCGACATGATAAAATATTAATATAATATATATAATTTAAATAATTAATTATATATTATATTAAATTCACGTGCATAGTTGACTTGTAATTTTTGTTCCGATAAGTCGTACGTCATCACTCGACTTATGTCCCGGTTCCAGTTTTTTGAATGTCCTTTCGTACCTTTAGAAAACTTGCATTTTACGTTTCGTGTCACGTACCTTTGTCAAAATATAGTCTTAAATTATCCATAAACTATACCACTCATAGTATATCTTAAACTTTCAAATGTTTTGGTCATTTACTTCTATAAATCATCGTCTCGCTATTTGTTAATATATATATAATATATACATTTTCATTTTGAAATAGTGTTACTGTAGCAAAGTTACTGTAGCAAAGTCATTTTTTATTGTAGCAATTCACTGTAGCAAAGTCAATTTCACTGTAGCAAATAGTGATTTTTGAAAACACTGTAGCATTTTGGGTACTGTAGCAATTTGAAAATACTGTAGCAAATTAGTATTTTACTTGTTCATCTTAAACGTTTTAGTTAACTTATCTAAATATCAATCGAATCAATAATCGAATGTTACTATCGTTTACTAAATAACTTGAAATCATATATATTCAAATAGATATATAAACCAATAAGTTTAATGTACGGTATCATGCAATTAAAACTTTGTTACGTTTTCAAGTTATAGTATATATATGTATCTGTTTACATATAATGGTTCGCGAATCGTTGAGAACAACCGAAGGGTAATTGAATAGTTCAAAATTTTGAGATTCAACTTCATAGGCTTTGCTTATCGTGTCGAAGTCATTAATCATTTAAGATTAAGTTTAAATTTAGTCAAAATTTCCGGGTCATCACACTGTGTCTAACCCGTACGACCTGTGTGACGACCCGGGAATTTTTGACCAAATTTAAACTTAATCTTTATATGTTTCCGACACAATAAGCAAAGTCTGTAATGTTGAGTCTTAAAAATCTTTGAATTGTAACTTATGTCATTTGACCTACGACCATTCCCGACGATTCACGAACAATTTATTTATAAATAAATATGTGATCAAATATATATATAAATATAAGTATATATGATAATTAACAATAATAAAATAGGATTTAAATATTTGAAGTAAAAAGGTAAGATAAGTTATAAAATAATTATGTTGTAATTTAAAATAAGTAATATATAAAAATATAAGATTTCTATGTGTAATTAAAATATGGTATCATATATAAACTGTTTAAATAATAAATATTCAATAAAAGTCATTATGTATGATTATTAAATATTACCCAAATGTAATATATATCAAAACGAATAAAAATATAGATGTTATAATAATATTGCTACCTTAATCTTTATAAATATCCATATTAATAATACTATGTTATAAATATGAAGTTTGATGTATATAAAATGTTATATTATCATTACTACCAGAATTATAATTAATGAAATTAATGTTGTCATAATTAGTAGTATTATTAGTATTATTAGTATTATGAATGATATTATTACTAATATCATTTTTATTATTAGTTGCATTATTATTAAAATTATTATTAATGTTTGTATATAAATATTATTACGTTCCTTTATATATATACATAAAGTGAATATATATAGTTATACAAATACTGATATATATATATATATATATATATATATATATAAATACGTATACCTATATATATATATATATATATATATATATATATATATATATATATATATAAATTTCAATTATAAATAAGGATAAATACATGTATTTGGATACATAAATATAAATTCAATAGGTACATATTGATAATTTGACTAGCTACAAATTTGGTTTCAAATCATTTTCACAACTGTAGGTGATTGTTGTCTGTTTAAATGATCGTACCAATCACTGGTTAATCACTAGTGTAAATCCAAAAGTAGTTATCAATTAGATTCTCGTTTTATTTATTTATTTTATTTAATTTTGAGAACAATTCAAGTGGAATGTCATATCTCATTTAAACCACTCATATTCAATTGAAAATAATAGAAAGCCATTCTACTTTATCCAAAATCAATTATAAACACCCTACTCAACATCAACTCATGTAATCGAAGCACCCTCCATTCACCATCATCATCCTTATTTTCCTCCTTCTGTCGTTTCTTATTCTTTCTGATCGAACGGGCTCATCAAAACCCACTTCCGGTTTGCTTCTTGTCCGAGAACATAACATCACCACCTTGACATCTTCGAAGACCAACGACCCACAAACACTACCACAACTCTACCACCATCTCTCTCTATATCTTCACTTCTTTTTCATGAAATCCAAAAACACCTTTCTTTCTTTTTCTGTTTTTCTATTTCTGGTAGAGCTTGTTAACCGTCGCCAGAATCTCATGAAACCTTGTTTAATTTCCTGTCATTACAGCTACTATACTCTGCTGCTAATCACACTTATGTCCCTTCTATTTTCTGTTCGAGATCACCCCAAAACCACCAAAACAGTCTGCACTTTTCTTCACTATTACTGCGGTATTTTTTTTTCTTTTTTTCTTCTTTTGCTCCTACTGCTGTAACCGAAGCAACCACACTCTCTTTATAATATTGTCGTGCACATCTAGCTGGACAATTCCACTTAATCATTATTTTTATTTTTTCGATCATGTTGTTTACTGGTGGAAGTTATTGGATATATATTATAATGCACCACTTTATTAGATTCCATGACAAAATGATACAAGTGGTACTAGTTGCAACCTACCATTTTTTTTTATATGGGAAAGCTTATGATTTTCGAACCCCACATCCAGCTGTTCAGTTACGAGAATGATGAGATTCAAATCGATACTTTTGTGTTTCTTTTCCTAGTTGGTCGACAACTTTAAATAAGATAATCCCACTTGTATTTTCTGTTTTGAAAACGATTGTTACAGATATCAGCTCGGGCCACCGCTTTCTTTTCTTTTTTTTTCCTTGTTTGGGCCGAATGAATTATTTTTGGACTAGACAATTTGGGCTTATGAAATTCTGTTGGGCTAAAGGAAACTTGGACTAGAGTATAGATATATATTACGAGTTGAGTAATGTTGATGATGATATTTAATGGTGTTAACCGTAATGGCATAATGATCATGAATGTTGATGATGTTCTGTGATGATGATAATTAGAAGATGATGATTTAGGGTTGATAATGAAGATAGAATAAGGATGACGATGATGAAATTATTACACAGTTTTGTACATAATATTTTTTACATATTTAAAAACGCGAGTTATAACCTCGAAGTGATCAGCAGCTCAATGGTTTAGGTGTGTGTTGTGTGTAACTAAGAGGTCACGGGTTCGAGCCCGGGCAAGGACACATATATTTTTGGGACTTATTCTTTGAGGTTCGTGAATCCGAGGCCAACCCTGCATTGTTCAAAGTCGTCATATGTATTTTTACTACAAAATACAGTATTGTGAGTTTCATTTGCCCTTTTACTCTTTACATTTTTGGGCTGAGAATACATGCAAATGCTTTATTAACTGTTTTACAATATTTATATGCGTGAGTTTCATTATTCCCTTTTTAAATGCTTTCGCAATATATATTTTTGGGACTGAGAATACATGCGCTGTTTTTATAACTGTTTTACAAAATAGACACAAGTAATTGAACTACATTATATGGTTGAATGATTGAAATCGAATATGCCCCTTTTTATTAAGTCTGGTAATCTAAGAATTAGGGAACAGACACCATAATTGACGCGAACTCTAAAGATAGATCTATCGGGCCCAACAAGCCCCATCCAAAGTACCGGATGCTTTAGTACTTCGAAATTAATATCATGTCCGAAGGAGGATCCCGGAATGATGGGGATATTCTAATACACATATTGTGAATGTCGGTTACCAGGTGTTCAATCCATATGAATGATATTTTTGTCTCTATGCATGGGACGTTTATTTATGAGAATTGGGAATATGAAATCTTGTGGTCTATTAAAATTATGAAATGATTGTTATGATAAACTAATGAACTCACCAACCTTTTGGTTGACACTTTAAAGCATGATTATTCACAGGTTTGAAAGAAATCTTCCGGTGTGCATTAGCTCATTTTAAAGATATTACTTGGAGTCATTCATGACATATTTCAAAAGACGTTGCATTCGAGTCATTGAAGTTCAATAGAGATTGTTATTAAGTAAATGACAGATTAGATCATTTATATTTGAATATTATAAAATGGTATGCATACTTGTCAACTTTCGATGTAAATGAAAGTTTGTCTTTTAAAACGAATGCAATGTTTGTAAAATGTATCATATAGAGGTCAATACCTCGCGATGTAATCAACTATTGTAATTCGTTTATAATCGATGTGGACTTCTTTTGGATGGATTAGGATGGGTTATTAAAACCTAGGCTACTGTAATTATGATTTTCAGATAGCTCTGTTCGAGTAGATAACTTTTCATATAGGACTCGTCTTAATCCGAGTTACGGTTTAGGATTTATGGCCCTCCGATCGTCACTATGTCCATTTAATGTTGTGCTGAAAATTCTGACCTACTCGCACTTAGACCGTCGCCACGGTCAAAGGAAGACGAGTTTGCTTCTTTAATTTTACCACAACTAAAGGACTCATAGACGGAGCCATGGCCACTGGTCTCACCTTATTTCAGTAGGTATAGAGGCCGTGGTGACTGACCGAACTCAGCCTTTGTTTTAAACTACTTTCATGAACGAAACTTACTTTACACCTTTTGTTTAATGATGAATGATGATGACCTTTAAGACCTTATTTACATAATTTTAAACCTATTCGAACGATTTACTGACTTAGTACTATTTGACTTAGGTTGAGGACCCGTTTGGACAACCTTCATTACTTGCTTACTTTCCGAGTCATACTTTACCGCTACTTTATCATTGTGAGTTATAGCATTCCCTTTTTACTTTAACTTATTTTGGGAACTGAGAATACATGCGGATTTTATGTTTTACATACTAGGCACGAGTACTTAAACTTATATATATGTGGGTTATATAACGGCAGAAACATTCCCTTTAGCTCAGTAACGTTTAGTCATTGGTTTTTGAACCGGTGAACGCGAATCTTAGATATGGATCCATAGGGTTTGACATCCCCACTCGGGCTAGTAGCGCTAGCATTTAATGAGTGTTTAATACTTCGTAAACATACACACTTGCCAAGTGTACTTTCAGGGGTATAAACGTTAAGTTAGTTACCAAGTGCCCACGGTTAACATATACTTTATCATACTGTTTTGAAACGCTCTTTGTAGCACTGAAATCTCGTGGCCTACCTTACATACTGTTATACTTAAACTATAGCTCACCAACCTTTGTGTTGATGTTTTTAAGCATGTTTTTCTCAGGTGCTTAAGGTTATTTGCTTCCGCTGTCGTGCTAGTCTTGCTGTAGACACCCGCTGCTCTAGTGTTATCATCGCATGAACTGTTTATCTTGCATTCAAACTTAATTACATTTGAAACCATGTTTTGTAACGACCTAAGGGTCATATACATTTATTCATGCTTGCTATTCATAGAAGCATACTGTTGGTGTAAAACAATTGATGTCGGTTATGACGTTATCTTTTTATCGTGAATGCAACTTCTTTTGAAACAGCATATAGTACTTAACCTTGTAATGATCCTGTTGTTGATGATTCGTATACGATGGTTTTGTACGGGGCATCACATTTATGAAACGAATGCAATATTTTCTAAAACGTATCATATAGAGGTCAATTACCTCGCTATGGGACCAATGAATAACGTACTGCGTTTATAGTAATATGGACGGGTCGTTTCACTTCCGCTCATTACTTTTGATACTTGCTTGGATGTCGAGTATACATGCATACGTGGAGCGTCTTTTGACTTTATCTAAAATTGTGTCGCATAGGTTTCGAGTGTACTTATAACTTAGTATCGTAACTTTTGGTTGAACAATTCTTGTAAACTTTGAAACACTCTTACATTTGAAATGAATGGGACATATCTTTGGTCAAACGTTATTTTAAAGACTTATGATCACGTAACGGGACCTAAGTAGATGGCGCCGTCAATGACGATTTTGTAGGGTCGCTACAGATTATATATGTATATATATAATTATTGCATTCACTAAGCTTTATGCTTACCCCTCTCGTTGTTTACCTTTTTACAGGTATTGTGTTATGAAGCTAACTAGTTGTTAGACTAGATGCTTAGGAGCACTTGGGCTCGATGTGGTAGCTTTTAGATATATGAATGCGGATTGGGGGATTGATAGTCCCCGGGATTATGCTCTTGGTATCGGGTTGGGTTGTAGAGTCCTAATCCGTCTAAAGATATAAATGGGTCGAAATTGCTATATTATTGTAAGACGGGTCATTGTGGGCCCGGTGTAGTAAAACTTGTTTTTATTGTGGAAATATCTTAGTTTTACTTAATATGTCATGTTGTGAAAAGGTTTTCGTTTAAAAGTGTCAGGAAGCGGGTTTTCCGCTCATGTAGGTTGGACCCCGAAGACAGCAAACTTTAGTTCATTTGGACGCCGTCCAGGTCTTCTTTGCTGGACGCCGTCCAGATGTACTGCATCAGAATTTTTTTTTTAGTGTGTTTTTTTGAGATAACGAAGTCGGTTCATTACAAGTGGTATCAGAGCATAGTCTAAGGGAATTAGGTGACCTTGGAATAGGTGCCTAGTCTTAGACTTATTGATAGTTACGTATTATTTGCGGGACTTGTAGGAATACGGGTCGGATTGAGATTTGTTAGTGCCTTAGAGTAGGTGACTAACTAGGACTTCTGTTTGTCCAAAGTGTGATTATGTGGGGCCTTATTTCGCGAGTAAATTAGTGCCTTAGATAGCTAGTGCCTAATGTAAGTAGGCGAACTTGGACGTTGTTTCAGTGATAGTCACCTAGGTTGTAGGTTGACTTGTTGTTGTGGTGTACTTGTGTACGTTTATTACTATATTGTATATTGGTGTATATATACAGGTATCTTTTGTGCGGTATCCTAGGGATGAATCTATTGGGGAGATTCGTATGTATGGCGGTTTTGAGTGATCAAGTTCACGGTAAGGACTTTGGTCATTCGGGTACTAGGAGTTATCGCGTGTTATTTTGTGTGAATGTTGCATCAGTCCGGGTAAAGTACTTTGCGTGACCATGTGAAAATGGTAAGGTACGCATTTGTAATAGTGACCGATCACCATTATTACGAAAGTGTATCTTGACACTAAGTATGACATGACAAGTACCGAACGGAGAAAACGTGGCATGGTTGGGGTAGAACCGGATGAATTAGGAATCTTTTATTGGTTCCTAGGATATAGTAGTCTCGAGTGATGTGCTTGTTATCACATCAGGTTCTTGTGAGTCGGGAAGTGTACGATGGATTCGGTTAGTTAAGTGAGCGAGCCATCATAACTAGGATGACCGATTTACGCTTGCGTGTGGGTGCACTGTTGAGATTGTTATTGGTTTTAGTTACCCATTGTAACTAGGATGACCGATTTATGCTTGCGTGTGTGCGACGTGGACTTGAATTCCGTAATAGAATGCGACAAGTCTAATGATTGTAGTTTTGAGTTACACTCGGTAGAGTGTGTGGTTAGAGAATCGTGTTAGGATTCTAGTTGTGAGTCGCCTTGGAATTGGCGAATCGAGGAGTCTTCGGGTCGTTAAACTCATGGGAGTGGGACCCGTATAACGATGATTGTGTTAGTGTGTTGTGGTTTATGAGGTAACATTCATAATGGAATATCCCTTGTAGTAGTGGTTTTATCGAGGTGTAGAAGGGTGTAAGACTTGGTGTTCCCGAGCATCTCCTTAGTGTTAGATGAAGGCCTCATTAGGCCATATCGTTTGGCCTTGTGGAAATTGCGGGTAGCCTGTGATCGCTTGGGACTTTCGATAAGACAATAAACCGTAAGGTTGTCGGGTAAGTATGACTTTGGTTCATTATTATAGAGAGAGGGTGTATGGAACCTAAAGATCGATTTTCTAAAATTCGATTGATTGTGGTGGAGTCTGCATGACACTACGTCGGGTGCCTTTTTATACCTGCTAGTGTAATGTTCAACTCCGGTAGTGGTGTGATCACTTTGTGCTTAGGGTGTCCGTGAAATACCCTTAGAAGCATCAGAGATTATAATAGTGATCGACGGGTGATAGTAATTCGACAGTTGCAAAAGTCGAAGTTTAAGAGCATTGTGATGAATACTTCTTATGAAGTGACGGATGAGTGAATCTTGTTGCTCTTAAGTGATGGATGGGTAAAGATGACCGGTGAGCCGGTGATGTACTTAATCTTAGGTTAGGCCGAAGATTTCGATGAATTGTTGATATTGCGGTCGACGCAATTATCGTGTCGGATTGGTCACTCTTCATCATGAGAGTGAGCCATTGTTGATAAGGGTTCGTTAAGTGGAAGGTCGGGTGATCTCGACTGAGATGCACGACTGATTAAGCGGAGTGGCATATGCCTAGGCTTAGAGGTGTATGTGGGACTTTGGTGGAGTTCGCTTTGTAAATGATTAAGGCAGTGGACTGTGAATTGTAGTATGAAGGTGTGATGTCATCGCGTGTACGACATTCCAAGTGAATGTGGATGTCGGCTCTGAGAGCCTGAAGTGAATTTGGAGTAATGTGGAGTATGTGACCAACGATGAGAATGGTCATGTGTTCCGTGGAACGACAATTTCGCGGGATGTTTTCATCGTAGCGGTGAGAATATGGAGCTGAATCCTTAGTGGGGGAGTTTTTACTGCCGCCCGAGGAAGCTTCGGTGGTGTTTGTATAGTGAAATGTCGGGGTGTACCGTGCTAGGCCTCAGCAGGAATTCGGATTTCCTAACGAGGTAGAGTGACGGGTTGGTGATGTCGACTCGAGATCGTGCATTTACGATTGTGAGTTACGATTCTGGAATGATATGTGTAGAGATTGTGATGATAGAATCGAGCGTGGTGTAAGATTTCTTACGAAAGGTGGTCGTGTGGTACCAGAGGTCAGTATGAGACCAAGTATGCAGTTGGAGACCACGGAAGTGAGAAAAGGAAGATGTCATTGTGGGTGCTCTCGTAGTGAAAAAAAAATATGGGTTGTCATGAAACCCGGGTAGGATTATTGGATGGGAACGAGTTCAATATCGTGGCGAATGCTGTATTTTCCCTGTCGGGAAAAGTGATCTTAGAAATTGTCAGTGGATCATTCCACTTTATGGACGATTGTGAGGCGGAGAGTGTCGCTTCTGACTGTCTCCCGTAGAGACACGCGGATGTTGTTTGTTTGCAAGAGTGTGTACCCTAGTGATGTGACCCGTAGGTTGCATTAAAATGTCGAGACCATCCTTAACGGACGGTCTAGGTAGGAAGGTTCACCCGGCGTTGGTAAATATTCCGTGAGTCGTGTGGCGAATTGCGGAAATTTCGTGATGATAATTCGCCATTGACGGGATTCTAGTATACGATTAGTCCCATGCTAGTACTAGGAAGCCGTCTTGTGTGGTTGTGTGGTAGGGTTTAGAGGAGGAACCCTGCGTCGAGTGTTGATGTTTTGCTCAGCACATGGTGTATTATTGTTGTCCTGGATTAATCTAGTGACGGATGGTCGTGTGCGGATCGATTGATTGAGTGATATGGTTACGGATGTAGCTTGTGGCGAGTTGTAGCCGAGAGAACTTGAAGGGATATGTAGTGTTTTTCGTATTTTCATAAATGGAAATTCTGGACGTGAGCGTATGAGATATCGCTTTTTGCGGTAGTGCACGCTAGTGATTATTAGCGTGTGGTGAGATCTTAGAATTCACGGAAGATGTTATGGATGTCGGGCTTGGTTGTGTTTCGCAGGATTGAAAGGAACGACGACGATGGTTGTCGGTGAATTGCTCTACTTTTAAGACGATTGTGAAGTGTATGGTACGAGTTTGGATACTCGGCGTAGGAGCAAACGGTTGCAGTTGTTTTGACCCGAGGGTTGATTGCCCGATATCGTTGTAATATGATACATTAGAGCACGAAGTGAGAATTCGGAGGCGTGATTAATACGTGTGTGACTCCGCGTTGGAAGCGAAAATGTTCGAGGGAGAGGTGATTACTACTAGTGTTGGTACGGATCACGGGGACGTGATCCAATGTAAGTGGGGGAGAGTTTTAACACCCGTTTTTCAGTTACGCGTTATTTCAAACGTCATTCGAAATACGAGGCATGTAAGCGTATATTTGGATCCCAAATAAAGTTGGAGTTGATGTTCTAAAACCTTACCATTGGATAGTAAATCTCATTACGTTTCCAACGATATTTGATTTGTCGAAAACGGAGTTACGGTTTGAAAGTTATGACCAAAACAAGTTTCAGTTTCAGACGCAGTTCATTGGGACGCCGTCCAACCTTTTTGGACGCCGTCCAAATGGCCTGACGGGTCAGCTGTGATATTTTGAAGTTTTTAAAAGAGGGTATTTGGGTCTTTTCACTTGGGGGTCGTTTGAACCATCAAAACTGATCCAAATTCATTCTTATCCCCATTTCCACCTTCCCAAACACTCTCATCCATTCCTAGAGAGAGAGAGGGACCATTTTTAGAGAGAGAGAGCTTGGTTTGGGGAAGAAGAAGGGTGAATCAGGTCGAGTCGCGAGTGTTAATGTTGTTCACCTCATTCACGGCTACGTTGTGGTAGTGTTGGTAAGTTCTAAATCCGAATTTCATTGTTAAGATTATTGTTTGTGTTAGAGTTTGTGCTAGTTAGAGTTATATCCCACTTATTGTGAAATTTAGGGGTTTTTGGGTAAGATTCATGTAAGTAAACCCGAATTGGTGACTTAGGGTTTTGATTGATGAAATTATGAGTTTGGGTCTTGCATGTGTTGGTTAAACCTTAGAACACTTGTGTTGACTTGATTTTTGGGTGTAAACCCTAATTTAGGTGAAAATGGGTCAAATGGGTATTTATGGGACAAGTAAGCTTGATTCGGTGTCAAATTAAGAGTTAAGTCAAGTTTTGGTAAATCAAGTATGTAAATACTTGATTTAAGTGTTAATTGGTGTTTTGGAAGTAGAATCACTAGTCGTTAGTGATTTTGGGCGTTTTGAGACTTATGTCAAATGGGTTGACTTTGATTTGGGTCAAAATTGATGATGACACTAATTTTGAATTAAATGAATGTTAAATGATTTTGTTAGGTGTTAAATGATATTTTTGGATGTAATTACTCGCGAGAAGTAATTTTGGGTTACAGTGATATTTTAACATAAGTCAAAGGTAGTCAAAAGCAATATGGGTCGATATTGCACGTGTTATGTTTTTGGTGTAAATGACGTTTGAAATGATTACTACCTAAGTAGTAATTTAGTGTTAAGACCTAGGTTGGTCTAATTGGTGTCAAGTGTAATTTTGGGTTAAATTGTACTTTGTTGAGTGGGTTTAAATTACCACCCGAAGTGGTAGTTGGTTTGTGTCCATTAGGTGTTAAATGGGCGGGTTTTGGCGAGCAAGGTGTAATCCCTCGGTTAAGGGATGTTTGTGTCGGATTCTCTTTTAGAGAATGGCTATTTATGTGTATATTGTGCCTATGTGTGATATAGGTGGTTACTTGCTTGGATTTAAGGACGGAGATCATGTTATACATGACTTATGTGAGTGGAATAATTATATATGTACGTTTATGATTTATTTGCTTGTGGGGTATGGGTTAAAGTTCGATGTTGACGATACCATATCCTAGAGTATATTGTTTGTTCGGTTTGATGAGGGTTTAAGTTCGATGTTGACGATACCTCATGTATGGATTTAAAGTTCGATGTTGACGAAGCCATACCACTATTGTAGTGATGTTTGTTTGATGAGGGTTTAAGTTCGATGTTGACGATACCTCAAATGTGGGTTAAGTTCGATGTTGACGATACCACATTTATTAGGACGAATGGGGATTAAGTTCGATGTTGACGATACCATTCGTTGGGCTAGCCTTGAGACTTGAATACTAATGGATGTTGTGCACATCAATGTTTTATGTGTTGTAGTGTAGCATATTGTATTTCTCGTGTTATATGCTATTGTTGTGCTAGCTAGTATTATCGGAGATTTAGCATTATACTTTGCAATGGTATGCTAATTAAAATGCTAGCGTGTATGAGAAAATTGTGTAAGTGTGTGCAAGTAAGTAGATTATATATGTATATATATAATTATTGCATTCACTAAGCTTTATGCTTACCCCTCTCGTTATTTACCTTTTTACAGGTATTGTGTTACGAAGCTAACTAGTTGTTAGACTAGATGCTTAGGAGCACTTGGGCTCGATGGGGTAGCTTTTGGATATATGAATGCGGATTGGGGGATTGATAGTCCCCGGGATTATGCGCATGGTATCGGGTTGGGTTGTAGAGTCTTAATCCGTCTAAAGATATAAATGGGTCGAAATCGCTATATTATTGTAAGACGGGTCGTTGTGGGCCCGGTGTAGTAAAACTTGTTTTTATTGTGGAAATATCTTAGTTTTACTTAATATGTCATGTTGTGAAAAGGTTTTCGTTTAAAAGTGTCGGGAAGCGGGTTTTCCGCTCATGTAGGTTGGACCCCGGAGACAGCAAACTTTAGTTTATCTGGACGCCGTCCAGATCTTCTGGACGCCGTCCAGGTCTTCTTTGCTGGACGCCGTCCAGATGTACTGCATCAGAATTTTTTTTTTTTAGTGTGTTTTTTTGAGATAATGAAGTCGGGTCGTTACACTATTTTTCTAAGCTAATTATTCATATATAAGCATATTAGAACAAGTTACATGTTAATCGGAGGTGTGTAGCATAGTTAGAATTAAACGGTGAATGACCAATCAAAACAGAATATGGCAGTTCATTTGGACGGCGTCTAAAAGGTCTGGACGGCGTCCAAATGTGAAGAGCTGGACGGCGTCCAAATCCTTGGACGGCATCCCAAATGGTGCACAGATCTGTTTACTGAAACACACAAGTGCACGAACCAAAACTCAAACGATCCTATTTTATGATCCGCAAACAATCAAAACATGTATCTTATATCATCGGAAAGGTATTTTGACGAGGAAAATAACTAAACACATTTCATCAATCAATCTACCACTTACAACAACCAAAACCGCATTAAATGCTCATCATTAATTGCATCCAAGTTCATAAATCTCATTTCATGATTCGGTGATCCATTTTACATAAATGATATGCCGTTTCGAAGGTAATTAAACACACATTGCAACTAAACACTTACAAACAACATTGTCAAGCATTTAATGCATCAAAATTCACATTGAAGACCACCAAACCCTAACCAAAAATCATAAACTCATAAATCATGTTATTGAAGTTTTCTTAATCAACCTACACATCAAAATGAAGCTAGTGATGCTAGTAACACAATTAATACTTGCACTTTATTATACCAACAACATTTAATCATCCAACACTCAAGATCAAACATACATTTTTCAAGTTCATGCTAGTTACACTAAAATAACGAGATCGAGCATATAAATCACATAATCATGTTAGACTTGAGCCATAGACTCTAATTAACACACTTTTAAGTTAAAAACATCAAGAACACAAAATCTAGTGTTTTTAGAAAGTTACCCAAATGCAATGAGATTGGTATGGATTCGAAGAGGAAGATGCAAGGATTCTGAATATGTAATTTGTTTGAATTGATGCTTGCTAGATCGAAAATGGATGATGATTCTTTGTTTGAAGGTTGAGAGAAAAGTTGAAGTATCAAAAGAGAGAAAAGAGGAGAATGAATGGAGGAGAAGACATGGTTGACTAGTTGACCTAGTCAAGACTTTTCCCGCTTGACAATTTTAGTCCCTCAAGTTTAAAAGCGTGTGCATGAATTACCTAAACGAATTATTTAAAACGCGTATTAACGGAAGATTTTATAATTATATAACGGACTTTAAAATAGTTAAACGGAAAAAGACGGGATGTTACAATATGTATATATATAGTGGTAGGATCAAGGGGGAAGTAACCAATCGGGGGAAAGCAGGGGGAAGCAATTTTTTTTTCTTTTCTTTTTTTAAAAAAACTTTGTTATGAAAATATGAACATTTAATAAAGACACTTTGTAATAAATGTTTTTATTTTGGCGAGAAAACGCTCGAAGAATTAATATATAACAATTGTCGTGTTTTTCGAGCGTATGTTGAGGTTTTAGATATTAGGGTTTAGATATTAGGGTTTAGGGTTTAGATTAGGATTTAGATTGAGTTTTTAACACGAACGGTTTAGAGTTTAGGGTTTTGGGTTTTGGGTTGAGGGACTAAACCCAAAACCCAAAACCCTAAAACCTAAATCGGGCTAAATTTTACTTCACAAAACATGAAAAAACAACGTTAACATTCTTCACGATCAATATTATCTTGAATGTTATTTTTGTCGATCGTTTTTCCGTCTAAATAATAACATTCATCATGAAGTGTCTTTTTTAAATGTTCATATTTTCATCCAATCTATAATGTTCGTGAACAAAGTTTTTTCAAAAAACAAAAAAAAAAAAAATTTGCTTCCCCTCGCTTCCCCCCCCCCCGATTGGTTACTTCCCCATTGATCCCGCCCCATATATATATATATATATATATATATATATATATATATATATATATATATATAATAAAAATGAGTGCAAGGTTGACGATGACGATTATGGTGACGGTGATGATGACTATGACGATGACGACGACGATGATGATGACTACTTTTTTGATCAATTATGTTGGTTCTAATCATTTAAAGGATGCTTAGGGGTTTCAATGATGTTTTTTCAGCATTCATATGATTGTATCATTACCCGGTGGTGTCATTTAGTTTCCGGTTTCACTCACCCCTAGTGATGTATTTTGTGTTTAGATAGGACTGCGGTTGTGACTTTGTGATATTAGGGTTGTTTGGGTGATGCATTATATGGGTTTGCGTGTGATTTGTGGTGGATTTAGTTGTATGGTTACATCATGGTTTTTGTTGCATTAGGGACTTCAACGTGTTGAATTTCAATATCTTCGCATCTGTTTATTTGATGCTACAAGAGTCTGTATAATTAGTTGGAGTACGATGTATTTGTACAATGTATCTGGTTGTTTATGGGTCTCGATCAATAGTTTTTTTTTTCTTTTTTCCTTTTTGGTAAACATAGAGCTTATTATATAATGAATATTCAGTTACAATGCATTGGTACATGGGTTATCCCAGCCCAGAAGAAACATACAACACCAAGCTTACCACCAACATTATATGCTATTAATCAATTGTAACATCTTTTAAGGTGCGTTTAATAAAACTGAATAATTTAGCACTAAATGATTCAGAATCTGAGTGATTCAAAGCCTCTGAATAAAATTTGTTATGAATGAAATAAGTTGTTTGATAATCATTTTGAATGAACGATATTAATTGACTAAAATTATCTTAATAATGTGTTACATGAATAAGAAGATTCAATATTCAAGTTGGCCAAGTGTTCTGGCTATGATTTGAGGAGAATATTACTAAAAATTTAAGCTCTTAATGGTTAAGAGAGTGTTTTAGCTCTGAATGGTTCATCATTGAATTATGAACCATTCAACATCATATGTAATTCAGATGCCGGAAATAAATACACCGAATGCTGAATACTTTAGCATTCAGCACTGAATCATTCCATTAAAAGGCAAACAAACGTACCCTTAGATACTTTGATTTATCTTAATTTGTTTTCTGTCTGTTTTAAAAAATTATTATTCTTTGTACTAAAAGTTAATATTATTATGAAAAATATGTGACATTGTAACTTGAAATTTCAATCTACCGACGTACTTACACTTTTAACAATATAAAAACTAAAATGATTAAGCTAAATATATAATTTCAATTGTATTAAATAAATCATTTGAGAAAACTTAGTTATATATTTACGTAGGTATATTGACTATATAAATCATCACAAGATATCTGAGTGGTTGGGGCTCTGAGTTCGTTGTAAGATGTTTGAGGTTCGAATCCCACTTAAGAAGAATATTTTGTGGCCCCAAGGGAATAGTTGAAAATAGCTAGAAAGTAATCATGTTAGGCTGCATACATAAAAGTATGTGGTCGGATTACTCGCACTCCCCGATAGTCCGAACAGAAAAAAAAGTCATTGAGTACTTTTTTTTTAAAAGCAAATGTTTTCATATAAACGAAAAAAGAACAGTGAAGTACAATATGAGACCTTGGAGAATAAGGCTATGACAACCAAAAACCGAACCGAAACAAATGAAAAGTTACATTAGGGACGGAAAAAAAACGACTTCCAACATCGAAACTAACATCTCCTGATTAACCGATACCCCTTGCAGAAGCTGGAGACGAGATCCATTGAAGCCATTTGATCGAAAGTTGTTTTATACGATTTGAGACCCATTCAAAGGTACGAGTTTGTACCTCTTGAAATGCAAACGAGCTTGACCAATCGACGTTGCAAAAAAGTTTATTATTCCTATTTGGCCATATTTTGTATGCGCATACCCATATACATGCAGTCCATACATCGACGTTTGTAATGTTACCTGAATGTGCTGGAATTCCAGAAGCTAGCTCATTGATTGTTTGAAATTGGATTGGGCCAACATTCCACCATCTGAAGAGACGTTGCCACATGTCTTTTGCGAAGGGGCAATGAATGAGTGTGTGATCAAGAGTTTCAACGTCGGTATTGCACACCGGACATCTGGTTGACTCAAGGTATGTACCTCTTTTATCTAACTCTGTTCTGACTGGAAGACGGTTTCTTTGAGCTCTCCAAATAAAAACCTCAATTTTTTGTGGTAAGAGACGATTTCTAATAGTTGATAAGTTCTAGAATGAAGTTTCAAGTAGTTTTTGGTTGATGATTGATGTTTGTATACTTGTGTGATAAACTCCACTGCCATGCTTTATCCATTTCCATGAGTCTATCTCTTGATTGCCAAACTCGAAAGTATTGATTTCAGTAACCAACGAGAGAAGTTCTGATGATGCTCTTCCTGACGGTTCCCGATCCCAATTCCAAATAAAATCCATATTTGATTCGTTTCTTGAGATTCTGTCACTAATTGAGGCATCCACATTTGATTCTAACCTGAAAATTCTGTTATATCGGACACAAAGTGGTTGGTCGACCAACCATTTGTCTTTCCAAAATAATGTTGATTCGCCACTATTTATTATTTTGCAAAAGGAGTTAGCGAATTCAAGATTAAGTTTGTATAATTCAGTGTTAACCGACTTGACACAGTTCCAAATAGCACCCGCATGACATGATGTGAAGATTGCATTATTACCCAACCCTCCATCCCTTCCATGTATGCTTTTAATTACCGAAGCCCAAAATGCATTTTTCAAAATACGAAATCGCCATCACCATTTCTCCAGTAAGGCCAAGTTTTTCGCCTTTAAGGCCCCGATATTTAACCCTCCCGGCCTCCCCGTTCGTAAGGATAAAGAATTGTATCCCATTTGACCCAAGACATTTTAGAAAAATCACCCGATCCGCTCCAGAAAAACTTACGTCTAATACCTTCGAACAGATTGATGATGTTTGAAGGAGCGCGGAATAAGGAGAATGTGTACAATGGAAGCCTACTGCGAACCGACTTAATGAGAGTGATTCTTATATTACAAATTTTATGAATAAGCTTAATTTCATTTTTATAAATTGTGTTGCGTATGTTTATGCCATATAAATTACATAATTATAAAAAATAAAAATAAAAACTAGGGTGAAATGATTGTCAATGTGAATAAAAAAATAACAACTAGCAATTTGTGACTATATAATATGAATTTGTTATTATAATGTGGGTGATAAATGTAAACATTTGATATCGATATCGCCGTTAAAAAAAATTTAGAATTTATTATTGAAATGTCCCGTTCTTATTGATTAAAAACGTTCCATATTAATTGATTTCGTTGCGAGGTTTTGACCTCTATATGAGACGTTTTTCAAAGACTGCATTCATTTTAAAACAAACCATAACCTTTATTTCATCGATAAAGGTTTAAAAAGTTTTACGTAGATTATCAAATAATGATAATCTAAAATATCCTGTTTACACACGACCATTACATAATGGTTTACAATACAAATATGTTACAACAAAATAAGTTTCTTGAATGCAGTTTTTACACAATATCATACAAGCATGGACTCCAAATCTCGTCCTTATTTAAGTATGCGACAGCGGAAGCTCTTAATAATCACCTGAGAATAAACATGCTTAAAACGTCAACAAAAATGTTGGTGAGTTATAGGTTTAACCTATATATATCAAATCATAATAATAGACCACAAGATTTCATATTTCGATATACATCCCATACATAGAGATAAAAATCATTCATATGGTAAACACCTGGTAACAGACATTAACAAGATGCATATATAAGAATATCCCCATCATTCCGGGACACCCTTCGGATATGATATAAATTTCGAAGTACTAAAGCATCCGGTACTTTGGATGGGGTTTGTTAGGCCCAATAGATCTATCTTTAGGATTCGCGTCAATTAGGGTGTCTGTTCCCTAATTCTTAGATTACCAGACTTAATAAAAAGGGGCATATTCGATTTCGATAATTCAACCAAAGAATGTAGTTTCACGTACTTGTGTCTATTTTGTAAATCATTTATAAAACCTGCATGTATTCTCATCCTAAAAATATTAGATTTTAAAAGTGGGACTATAACTCACTTTCACAGATTTTTTTACTTCGTCGGGAAGTAAGACTTGGCCACTGGTTGATTCACGAACCTATAACAATATATACATATATATCAAAGTATGTTCAAAATATATTTACAACACTTTTAATATATTTTGATGTTTTAAGTTTATTAAGTCAGCTGTCCTCGTTAGTAACCTACAACTAGTTGTCCACAGTTAGATGTACAGAAAATAAATTGATAAATATTATCTTGAATCAATCCACGACCCAGTGTATACGTATCTCAGTATTGATCACAACTCAAACTATATATATTTTGGAATCAACCTCAACCCTGTATAGCTAACTCCAACATTCACATATAGAGTGTCTATGGTTGTTCTGAAATATATATAGATGTGTCGACATGATAGGTCGAAACATTGTATACGTGTCTATGGTATCTCAAGATTACATAATATACAATACAAGTTGATTAAGTTATGGTTGGAATAGATTTGTTACCAATTTTCACGTAGCTAAAATGAGAAAAATTATCCAATCTTGTTTTACCCATAACTTCTTCATTTTAAAACCGTTTTGAGTGAATCAAATTGCTATGGTTTCATATTGAACTCTATTTTATGAATCTAAACAGAAAAAGTATAGGTTTATAGTGGAAAAAATAAGTTACAAGTCGTTTTTGTAAAGGTAGTCATTTCAGTCGAAAGAACGACGTCTAGATGACCATTTTAGAAAACATACTTCCACTTTGAGTTTAACCATAATTTTTGGATATAGTTTCATGTTCATAATAAAAATCATTTTCTTAGAATAACAACTTTTAAATCAAAGTTTATCATAGTTTTTAATTAACTAACCCAAAACAGCCCGCGGTGTTACTACGACGGCGTAAATCCGGTTTTACGGTGTTTTTCGTGTTTCCAGGTTTTAAATCATTAAGTTAGCATATCATACAGATATAGAACATGTGTTTAGTTGATTTTAAAAGTCAAGTTAGAAGGATTAACTTTTGTTTGCGAACAAGTTTAGAATTAACTAAACTATGTTCTAGTGATTACAAGTTTAAACCTTCGAATAAGATAGCTTTATATGTATGAATCGAATGATGTTATGAACATCATTACTACCTTAAGTTCCTTGGACAAACCTACTGGAAAAGAGAAAAATGGATCTAGCTTCAATGGATCCTTGGATGGCTCGAAGTTCTTGAAGCAGAATCATGACACGAAAACAAGTTCAAGTAAGATCATCACTTGAAATAAGATTGTTATAGTTATAGAAATTGAACCAAAGTTTGAATATGATTATTACCTTGTATTAGAATGATAACCTACTGTAAGAAACAAAGATTTCTTGAGGTTGAATGATCACCTTACAAGATTGGAAGTGAGCTAGCAAACTTGAAAGTATTCTTGATTTTATGTAACTAGAACTTGTAGAATATATGAAGAACACTTAGAACTTGAAGATAGAACTTGAGAGAGATCAATTAGATGAAGAAAATTGAAGAATGAAAGTGTTTGTAGGTGTTTTTGGTCGTTGGTGTATGGATTAGATATAAAGGATATGTAATTTTGTTTTCATGTAAATAAGTCATGAATGATTACTCATATTTTTGTAATTTTATGAGATATTTCATGCTAGTTGCCAAATGATGGTTCCCACATGTGTTAGGTGACTCACATGGGCTGCTAAGAGCTGATCATTGGAGTGTATATACCAATAGTACATACATCTAAAAGCTGTGTATTGTACGAGTACGAATACGGGTGCATACGAGTAGAATTGTTGATGAAACTGAACGAGGATGTAATTGTAAGAATTTTTGTTAAGTAGAAGTATTTTGATAAGTGTATTGAAGTCTTTCAAAAGTGTATAAATACATATTAAAACACTACATGTATATATATTTTAACTGAGTCGTTAAGTCATCGTTAGTCGTTACATGTAAGTGTTGTTTTGAAACCTTTAGGTTAACGATCTTGTTAAATGTTGTTAACCCAATGTTTATAATATCAAATGAGATTTTAAATTAATATATTATCATGATATTATCATGTATGAATATCTCTTAATATGATATATATACATTAAATGTCTTTACAACGATAATCCTTACATATATGTCTCGTTTAAAAATCATTAAGTTAGTAGTCTTGTTTTTACATATGTAGTTCATTGTTAATATACTTAATGATATGTTTACTTATCATAGTATCATGTTAACTATATATATATCCATATATATGTCATCATATAGTTTTTACAAGTTTTAACGTTCGTGAATCACCGGTCAACTTGGGTGGTCAATTGTCTATATGAAACATATTTCAATTAATCAAGTCTTAACAAGTTTGATTGCTTAACATGTTGGAAACATTTAATCATGTAAATATCAATCTAAATTAATATATATAAACATGGAAAAGTTCGGGTCACTACAGTACCTACCCGTTAAATAAATTTCGTCCCGAAATTTTAAGCTGTTGAAGGTGTTGACGAATCTTCTGGAAATAGATGCGGGTATTTCTTCTTCATCTGATCTTCACGCTCCCACGTGAACTCGGGTCCTCTACGAGCATTCCATCGAACCTTAACAATTGGTATCTTGTTTTGCTTAAGTCTTTTAACCTCACGATCCATTATTTCGACGGGTTCTTCGATGAATTGAAGTTTTTCGTTGATTTGGATTTCATCTAACGGAATAGTGAGATCTTCTTTAGCAAAACATTTCTTCAAATTCGAGACGTGGAAAGTGTTATGTACAGCCGCGAGTTGTTGAGGTAACTCAAGTCGGTAAGCTACTGGTCCGACACGATCAATAATCTTGAATGGTCCAATATACCTTGGATTTAATTTCCCTAATTTACCAAATCGAACAACGCCTTTCCAAGGTGCAACTTTAAGCATGACCATCTCTCCAATTTCAAATTCTGTATCTTTTCTTTTAATGTCAGCGTAGCTCTTTTGTCGACTTTGGGCGGTTTTCAACCGTTGTTGAATTTGGATGATCTTCTCGGTAGTTTCTTGTATAATCTCCGGACCCGTAATCTGTCTATCCCCCACATCACTCCAACAAATCGGAGACCGGCACTTTCTACCATAAAGTGCTTCAAACGGCGCCATCTCAATGCTTGAATGGTAGCTGTTGTTGTAGGAAAATTCTGCTAACGGTAGATATCGATCCCAACTGTTTCCGAAATCAATGACACATGCTCGTAGCATGTCTTCAAGCGTTTGTATCGTCCTTTCGCTCTGCCCATCAGTTTGTGGATGATAGGCAGTACTCATGTCTAGACGAGTTCCTAATGCTTGCTGTAATGTCTGCCAGAATCTTGAAATAAATCTGCCATCCCTATCAGAGATAATAGAGATTGGTATTCCATGTCTGGAGACGACTTCCTTCAAATACAGTCTTGCTAACTTCTCCATCTTGTCATCTTCTCTTATTGGCAGGAAGTGTGCTGATTTGGTGAGACGATCAACTATTACCCAAATAGTATCAAAACCACTTGCAGTCCTTGGCAATTTAGTGATGAAATCCATGGTAATGTTTTCCCATTTCCATTCCGGGATTTCGGGTTGTTGAAGTAGACCTGATGGTTTCTGATGCTCAGCTTTGACCTTAGAACACGTCAAACATTCTCCTACGTATTTAGCAACATCGGCTTTCATACCCGGCCACCAAAAATCTTTCTTGAGATCCTTGTACATCTTCCCCGTTCCAGGATGTATTGAGTATCTGGTTTTATGAGCTTCTCTAAGTACCATTTCTCTCATATCTCCAAATTTTGGTACCCAAATCTTTTCAGCCCTATACCGGGTTCCGTCTTCCCGAATATTAAGATGCTGCTCCGATCCTTTGGGTATTTCATCCTTTAAATTTCCTTCTTTTAAAACTCCTTGTTGCGCCTCCTTTATTTGAGTAGTAAGGTTATTATGAATCATTATATTCATAGATTTTACTCGAATGGGTTCTCTGTCCTTCCTGCTCAAGGCATCGGCTACCACATTTGCCTTCCCCGGGTGGTAACGAATCTCAAAGTCGTAATCATTCAACAATTCAATCCACCTACGCTGCCTCATATTCAGTTGTTTCTGATTAAATATGTGTTGAAGACTTTTGTGGTCGGTATATATAATACTTTTGACCCCATATAAGTAGTGCCTCCAAGTCTTTAATGCAAAAACAACCGCGCCTAATTCCAAATCATGCGTCGTATAATTTTGCTCGTGAATCTTCAATTGTCTAGAGGCATAAGCAATCACCTTCGTTCGTTGCATTAATACACAACCGAGACCTTGCTTTGATGCGTCACAATAAATCACAAAATCATCATTCCCTTCAGGCAATGACAATATAGGTGCCGTAGTTAGCTTTTTCTTCAATAACTGAAACGCTTTCTCTTGTTCATCCTTCCATTCAAATTTCTTCCCTTTATGCGTTAATGCAGTCAAGGGTTTTGCTATTCTGGAAAAGTCTTGGATGAACCTTCTGTAGCAACCAGCTAGTCCTAAAAACTGGCGTATGTGTTTCGGAGTTTTCGGGGTTTCTCACTTTTCAACAGTTTCTATCTTTGCCGGATCCACCTTAATACCTTCTTTGTTCACTATGTGACCGAGGAATTGAACTTCTTCCAACCAAAATGCACACTTTGAAAACTTAGCGTACAATTCTTCCTTCCTCAATACTTCTAACACTTTTCTCAAATGTTCACCGTGTTCTTGGTCATTCTTTGAGTAAATAAGTATGTCATCAATGAAAACAATGACAAACTTGTCAAGGTATGGTCCACACACTCGGTTCATAAGGTCCATGAACACAGCTGGTGCATTAGTTAAACCAAACGGCATGACCATAAACTCGTAATGACCGTAACGTGTTCTGAAAGCAGTCTTTGGAATATCATCTTCTTTCACCCGCATTTGATGATACCCGGAACGTAAGTCAATCTTTGAATAAACAGACGAGCCTTGTAGTTGATCAAATAAGTCGTCGATTCTCGGTAGTGGGTAGCGGTTCTTGATGGTAAGTTTGTTCAACTCTCGGTAGTCGATACACAACCTGAATGTACCATCTTTCTTCTTGACAAACAAAACAGGAGCTCCCCACGGTGATGTGCTTGGTCGAATGAAACCACGCTCTAAAAGTTCTTGTAATTGGCTTTGCAGTTCTTTCATCTCACTGGGTGCGAGTCTGTAAGGAGCACGAGCTATTGGTGCAGCTCCTGGTACAAGATCTATTTGAAATTCAACGGATCGATGTGGGGGTAATCCCGGTAATTCTTTCGGAAATACATCAGGAAATTCTTTTGCGACGGGAACATCATTGATGCTCTTTTCTTCAGTTTGTACTTTCTCGACGTGTGCTAGAACAGCATAGCAACCTTTTCTTATTAGTTTTTGTGCCTTCAAATTACTAATAAGATGTAGCTTCGTGTTGCCCTTTTCTCCGTACACCATTAAGGGTTTTCCTTTTTCTCGTATAATGCGAATTGCATTTTTGTAACAAACGATCTCTGCTTTCACTTCTTTCAACCAGTCCATACCGATTATCACATCAAAACTCCCTAACTCTACTGGTATCAAATCAATCTTAAATGTTTCGCTAACCAGTTTAATTTCTCGATTCCGACATATATTATCTGCTGAAATTAATTTACCATTTGCTAATTCGAGTAAAAATTTACTATCCAAAGGCGTCAATGGACAACTTAATTTAGCACAAAAATCTCTACTCATATAGCTTCTATCCGCACCTGAATCAAATAAAACGTAAGCAGATTTATTGTCAATAAGAAACGTACCCGTAACAAGCTCCGGGTCTTCCTGTGCCTCTGCCGCATTAATATTGAAAACTCTTCCACGGCCTTGTCCATTCGTGTTCTCCTGGTTCGGGCAATTTCTAATAATGTGGCCCGGTTTTCCACATTTATAACAAACTACATTGGCATAACTTGCTCCGACACTACTTGCTCCGCCATTACTCGTTCCGACACCATTTGTTCCTTTCGTTCTATTAACCCCTGGTCCGTAGACCTCACACTTCGCCGCGCTATGACCATTTCTTTTACACTTGTTGCAAAATTTGGTGCAGAACCCCGAGTGATACTTTTCACACCTTTGGCATAGCTGCTTCTGATTGTTGTTGTTGTTGTTGTTGTTGTTGGGCCGTTTGTTGTAGTTGCGATTGATGTTGCGATTGTTGGGATAATTGTTGCGATTATTATTGTAATTGCTGTTGTTGTTGTATTGGTGATTCTTATCACCGTTTTCCTCCCACTTTCTTTTGACTTGCTTCACATTGGCCTCTTCAGCAGTCTGTTCTTTAATTCTTTCTTCAATCTGGTTCACTAGTTTGTGAGCCATTCTACATGCCTGTTGTATGGAGGCGGGCTCGTGTGAACTTATATCTTCTTGGATTCTTTCCGGTAATCCTTTCACAAACGCGTCGATCTTCTCTTCCTCATCTTCGAATGCTCCCGGACACAATAGGCACAATTCTGTGAATCGTCTTTCGTACGTGGTAATATCAAATCCTTGGGTTCGTAACCCTCTAAGTTCTGTCTTGAGCTTATTGACCTCGGTTCTGGGACGGTACTTCTCGTTCATCAAGTGCTTGAATGCTGACCACGGTAGTGCGTACGCATCGTCTTGTCCCACTTGCTCTAGATAGGTATTCCACCATGTTAACGCAGAACCTGTGAAGGTATGCGTAGCGTACTTTACTTTGTCCTCTTCAGTACACTTACTTATGGCAAACACCGATTCGACCTTCTCGGTCCACCGTTTCAATCCGATCGGTCCTTCGGTTCCATCAAATTCCAAAGGTTTGCAGGCAGTGAATTCTTTGTAGGTGCATCCTACACGATTTCCTGTACTGCTAGATCCAAGGTTATTGTTGGTATGTAGCGCAGCCTGTACTGCGGCTATGTTTGAAGCTAGAAAAGTACGGAATTCCTCTTCATTCATATTCACGGTGTGTCGAGTAGTCGGTGCCATTTCCTTCAAAATAGTTAAATGGAACAAGTTAATCATACAGAATATTAAGAGTAGTTAATAGTATTTCGTAGCATAATATGAACTCATTTATAAAAGATTTTTCTTCATATTAGCGTTTTATAAGTTTAAATTCGGGTAGTACCCACCCGTTAAGTTCATACTTAGTAGCTAATATACAATTCAACTACTACAATTCTATATGAAAAACTGATTATAATAATATTTCGCGTTCAAACTTTTACACAATATTTTACAAACTTACAATACCGCTTATTTTACATATAGCATGAAATATAGCACACAATAAATTTGATACAAGATGGTTGTGAAGATAATTCTAGCTAGTACACAAGTCGTTCAGCAAAGGCAATAAAGACACGTAATTCATACGTCCAGAAACAAGTCATGCATTCTGGTTTTACTAGGATTACTTCCCATCCTTGGTCTTGTGGAACATAACCGTTATGGCCGTTGATAAGACAGCGTGTTGTAACGTCGTCAAAGGGACGAGGGTTACGTAATGTCTAACAGTCCCGTAACAATCTAAAAACCACATTTCTTACCCCAATTACCGACTCCGTCACTTGTGGGAACGTTTTGTTTAATAGTTGTAGCCCGATGTTCTTGTTCTCACTTTGGTGAGAAGCGAACATTACTAATCCGTAAGCATAACATGCTTCTTTATGTTGCATGTTAGCCGCTTTTTCTAAATCACGAAGTCCAATATTCGGATATATTGAGTCAAAATAATTTCTTAACCCATTGCGTAAAATAGCATTTGGGTTCCCCGCAATATATGCGTCAAAGTAAACACATCGTAACTTATGGATTTCCCAATGTGATATCCCCCATCTTTCGAACTAAAGCCTTTTACAAACCAAGGCATTCTTGGAACGTTCTTCGAATGTCTTACAAACTGATCTCGCCTTAAATAGTTGTGCCGAAGAATTCTGACCGACTCTAGACAAGATTTCATCAATCATGTCTCCGGGTAGGTCTCTTAAAATATTGGGTTGTCTATCCATTTTGTGTTTTTATACTGTAAAATAGACAAGAGTTAGATTCATAAAAAAAAAAAATACTTATTAATACAAGCAATTTTTACATATAACATAAAGCATAAGCACACTATATTACATATATTACACCACACGAATACAACTATCTTATTCCGACTCGCTTGTTTCTTCTTCTTCGGTTTTGGTTCGTTTTTCCAAGTTTCTAGGGATATATGATGTTCCCCTAATACGAGCCGTCGTTTTCCACATTGGTTTAGAAAAACCTGGTGGTTTAGAGGTTCTCGGGTCATTGTTACAACTTAAGGACTTCGGGGGTTGACGATACATATAAAGTTCATCGGGGTTGGAATTAGATTTCTCTATTTTTATGCCCTTTCCCTTATTATTTTCTTTTACCTTTTTAAATTCAGTTGGGGTAATTTCTATAACATCATCGGAATTCTCGTCGGAATCCGATTCATCGGAGAATTGGTAATCCTCCCAATATTTTGCTTCCTTGGCGGAAACACCATTGACCATAATTAACCTTGGTCGGTTGGTTGAGGATTTTCTCTTACTTAACCGTTTTATTATTTCCCCCACCGGTTCTATTTCTTCATCCGGTTCCGATTCTTCTTCCGGTTCCGATTCTTCTTCCGGTTCCGACTCTTCTTCCGGTTCCTCTTCGGGAACTTGTGAATCAGTCCACGAATCATTCCAATTTACATTTGACTCTTCATTATTATTAGGTGAGTCAATGGGACTTGTTCTAGAGGTAGACATCTATCACATAATATCAAACACGTTAAGAGATTAATATATCACATAATATTCACATGTTAAAAATATATAGTTTCCAACAAAATTTGTTAAGCAATCATTTTTCAAGTAAACACGGTCGAAGTCCAGACTCACTAATGCATCCTAACAAACTCGATAAGACACACTAATGCAAAATTCTGGTTCTCTAAGACCAACGCTCGGATACCAACTGAAATATCCCGTTCTTATTGATTAAAAACGTTCCATATTAATTGATTTCGTTGCGAGGTTTTGACCTCTATATGAGACGTTTTTCAAAGACTGCATTCATTTTAAAACAAACCATAACCTTTATTTCATCAATAAAGGTTTAAAAAGCTTTACGTAGATTATCAAATAATGATAATCTAAAATATCCTGTTTACACACGACCATTACATAATGGTTTACAATACAAATATGTTACAACAAAATAAGTTTCTTGAATGCAGTTTTTACACAATATCATACAAGCATGGACTCCAAATCTCGTCCTTATTTAAGTATGCGACAGCGGAAGCTCTTAATAATCACCTGAGAATAAACATGCTTAAAACGTCAACAAAAATGTTGGTGAGTTATAGGTTTAACCTATATATATCAAATCATAATAATAGACCACAAGATTTCATATTTCGATATACATCCCATACATAGAGATAAAAATCATTCATATGGTAAACACCTGGTAACCGACATTAACAAGATGCATATATAAGAATATCCCCATCATTCCGGGACACCCTTCGGATATGATATAAATTTCGAAGTACTAAAGCATCCGGTACTTTGGATGGGGTTTGTTAGGCCCAATAGATCTATCTTTAGGATTTGCGTCAATTAGGGTGTCTGTTCCCTAATTCTTAGATTACCAGACTTAATAAAAAGGGGCATATTCGATTTCGATAATTCAACCAAAGAATGTAGTTTCACGTACTTGTGTCTATTTTGTAAATCATTTATAAAACCTGCATGTATTCTCATCCTAAAAATATTAGATTTTAAAAGTGGGACTATAACTCACTTTCACAGATTTTTTTACTTCGTCGGGAAGTAAGACTTGGCCACTGGTTGATTCACGAACCTATAACAATATATACATATATATCAAAGTATGTTCAAAATATATTTACAACACTTTTAATATATTTTGATGTTTTAAGTTTATTAAGTCAGCTGTCCTCGTTAGTAACCTACAACTAGTTGTCCACAGTTAGATGTACAGAAAATAAATTGATAAATATTATCTTGAATCAATCCACGACCCAGTGTATACGTATCTCAGTATTGATCACAACTCAAACTATATATATTTTGGAATCAACCTCAACCCTGTATAGCTAACTCCAACATTCACATATAGAGTGTCTATGGTTGTTCCGAAATATATATAGATATGTCGACATGATAGGTCGAAACATTGTATACGTGTCTATGGTATCTCAAGATTACATAATATACAATACAAGTTGATTAAGTTATGGTTGGAATAGATTTGTTACCAATTTTCACGTAGCTAAAATGAGAAAAATTATCCAATCTTGTTTTACCCATAACTTCTTCATTTTAAATCCGTTTTGAGTGAATCAAATTGCTATGGTTTCATATTGAACTCTATTTTATGAATCTAAACAGAAAAAGTATAGGTTTATAGTCGGAAAAATAAGTTACAAGTCGTTTTTGTAAAGGTAGTCATTTCAGTCGAAAGAACGACGTCTAGATGACCATTTTAGAAAACATACTTCCACTTTGAGTTTAACCATAATTTTTGGATATAGTTTCATGTTCATAATAAAAATCATTTTCTCAGAATAACAACTTTTAAATCAAAGTTTATCATAGTTTTTAATTAACTAACCCAAAACAGCCCGCGGTGTTACTACGACGGCGTAAATCCGGTTTTACGGTGTTTTTCGTGTTTCCAGGTTTTAAATCATTAAGTTAGCATATCATACAGATATAGAACATGTGTTTAGTTGATTTTAAAAGTCAAGTTAGAAGGATTAACTTTTGTTTGCGAACAAGTTTAGAATTAACTAAACTATGTTCTAGTGATTACAAGTTTAAACCTTCGAATAAGATAGCTTTATATGTATGAATCGAATGATGTTATGAACATCATTACTACCTTAAGTTCCTTGGACAAACCTACTGGAAAAGAGAAAAATGGATCTAGCTTCAATGGATCCTTGGATGGCTCGAAGTTCTTGAAGCAGAATCATGACACGAAAACAAGTTCAAGTAAGATCATCACTTGAAATAAGATTGTTATAGTTATAGAAATTGAACCAAAGTTTGAATATGATTATTACCTTGTATTAGAATGATAACTTACTGTAAGAAACAAAGATTTCTTGAGGTTGAATGATCACCTTACAAGATTAGAAGTGAGCTAGCAAACTTGAAAGTATTCTTGATTTTATGTAACTAGAACTTGTAGAATATATGAAGAACACTTAGAACTTGAAGATAGAACTTGAGAGAGATCAATTAGATGAATAAAATTGAAGAATGAAAGTGTTTGTAGGTGTTTTTGGTCGTTGGTGTATGGATTAGATATAAAGGATATGTAATTTTGTTTTCATGTAAATAAGTCATGAATGATTACTCATATTTTTGTAATTTTATGAGATATTTCATGCTAGTTGCCAAATGATGGTTCCCACATGTGTTAGGTGACTCACATGGGCTGCTAAGAGCTGATCATTGGAGTGTATATACCAATAGTACATACATCTAAAAGCTGTGTATTGTACGAGTACGAATACGGGTGCATACGAGTAGAATTGTTGATGAAACTGAACGAGGATGTAATTGTAAGAATTTTTGTTAAGTAGAAGTATTTTGATAAGTGTATTGAAGTCTTTCAAAAGTGTATAAATACATATTAAAACACTACATGTATATATATTTTAACTGAGTCGTTAAGTCATCGTTAGTCGTTACATGTAAGTGTTGTTTTGAAACCTTTAGGTTAACGATCTTGTTAAATGTTGTTAACCCAATGTTTATAATATCAAATGAGATTTTAAATTATTATATTATCATGATATTATCATGTATGAATATCTCTTAATATGATATATATACATTAAATGTCTTTACAACGATAATCCTTACATATATGTCTCGTTTAAAAATCATTAAGTTAGTAGTCTTGTTTTTACATATGTAGTTCATTGTTAATATACTTAATGATATGTTTACTTATCATAGTATCATGTTAACTATATATATATCCATATATATGTCATCATATAGTTTTTACAAGTTTTAACGTTCGTGAATCACCGGTCAACTTGGGTGGTCAATTGTCTATATGAAACATATTTCAATTAATCAAGTCTTAACAAGTTTGATTGCTTAACATGTTGGAAACATTTAATCATGTAAATATCAATCTCAATTAATATATATAAACATGGAAAAGTTCGGGTCACTACAATTATCACTATCACGTAATAAATATTAAAAATGAATTAAACAAAAAAGAAATTTTCATTAAACAAATGAAGATAGTAGACTTTAAAATATAATGAAATGACTTGCATAAGGATTAAGATCATTTGATGATGTTTATGTAGCCAAGATAGCTACACTGACATGTTATTAAGCTTTTAAATTATTTGTATCTATTTAATTAAATTGACTAGTTTTTAATTATACATCATTATTATTTATTGATTTGATTTAAAATTAATTAATATAATTAATGATTTAGAACTATATTTATTACTCCTTTAACTTCATTAGATATATTGACTTATCATCTTTCAAGGGAACAAATTACCCCTATATACTAAATTACATGAAGATTTTGGTCCTTTCAGTTCAAACGCGTATACTAAATTACATGAAGATTTTGGTCCTTTCAGTTCAAACGCGACGTCGTTTTCATTTTGCGTTCACACTACAAATATCCCCCAACTTTCGCACAATTTACACAACGCCCCCTCAACTTCAAACTTTTGCATGGATAAAAAATGTAAATGTATAATTTTATTAAAATAAAAAAAACTTACTCCACCCAAATTTATAACGGGCCCCATCTTCTCACTCGGTGCGAGTTAAATTTTTCCAAGGCCACCGTTCAACTCGAAAAAATCTTACGAACTCAACGGGACTAACTATATGCGAAACGGACATCGTTAAAAAAACACTAAATAACGGGCCCTATATTCACGCTCAGTGCGAGTTAAATTTTTCCGAGATCACCTTTCAACTCGAATTAATTTTACGAACACAACGTGACTAACTATACGCGAAACGGATATCGTTAAAAAAATTAAATATTTCGGGCTAAATTACATACATATACGTACACGTCCAACAAACAACCCAACTTATTAGATATATTAGGTACCAAACAAGATATATCCAAATTCGACCGCGCGCCGAATACAACCGCTGCAACGCGCGGTCAAATTTTTTCTAGTTACATTACATAATTACATAATTCTAATTTAAAAAAACAGATAAAAGTCAACGTCGGATTAAATTGTTGCGAACGTAGAAGTTGCTACTTTCTTAATTTTATTTTATTTTTTTTATTTATTTATTTATTTTTTTTGAAAGACTACTTTCTTAAAAAGATAGATGTGTACGGAGTAGTATATTCTCTAAATATAACATTAATCATCATCATCATCATCATCATACGTTATATATATGTCAAAGATATACGGAGTATATGATATGACGAGACAACATATCAATAACAAGATATGGATAACCAACCTAATGATACATTTAATTTTAATGAACAGTACTTATAACTCACTTTTTTAATCCTTGATTTTTTTTTTTTTATTCACTCCATTTTGTTCCTTTGTTTCTTTTTTTTTTTCATCCATTTTACATATCAAATTAGTAAACGTACCCTCACTGTAACATGAAGATACCCTAACTCGTTATAGTTTATACGATCAACAAACAATTTTCTTTTCAAAAATTTAAAAAATTAAAGTCTACAAATCAAAAAAGAAAAAGAAAAAGAAAAAAAAAAGAAGATATACGTTTTATAATAGTCATTGAATTGATGATTGATTGATTGTCGAAATAAAATAAGAGATCCTCGAATTTTGGGAAGATAAGATTACGTATTACTCCGTTTGTATTTAGTAAAATTTATTGGCATATATAAACAAATCTTGTCTCTTTCCATCTGTTGCTTCACCGATGTTATTCTTTTTTAACCCTCATATCATTTAACAAACACAGTACTTCATTCATGCCCCCAAAATCCTATGTCCTTTTTAAGATTTCCCATTTTCTTATTACACCAGCAAATCAAATTCAATAAAGTTCAAATCTTTTCTATTTAAACGTTAATTTAATCAAAAGGGTATCTTAAATCTTCTATTTTTGCATCTGGGTTTCTCATATTTTTTCGATCTGTGCGTGTAAATTGTTCAATTTGATAATATGGGTAAAGTAACGGTGGCAGCGGCAGTGGTGTGCGCCGCTGCTATTTCTGCGGCGGCTATATTGGTGGTCCGTCACCGGATGAAGAATTCCGGCAAGTGGGCAAAGACTATGGAGATTTTGAAAGATTTTGAAGATAAGTGTGGAACTCCGATTGCAAAACTCCGGCAGGTGGCTGATGCCATGACGGTGGAGATGCATGCCGGACTTGCTTCCGACGGCGGTAGCAAACTCAAGATGTTAATCAGCTATGTTGACAATCTTCCCACTGGGTATATACCTCTTTTTAACTATATCTATATATCTGTACATTAATTACTGTTGGGGAATATTCATCACAACCTGAATTATTAAGATTTGATTTGAAATGGTGGTAGTGGTTTAAGTTGACCGTTTTTTATTATGACTATTTGGATATGGATTTAATCATTTCTTCAATAAAGTTTCAAAATTGGTGTGTGATTTAAGTTACTATTATTCAGGTAGTGCTTTTAGCCTTTTACCTTCAGATGGACAGATTTGTTCACATAAAGTTTATAACTTTAAAGTTGTCCCTAAAGTTCAGGTTAAACTTTGATTAAATTTCACACTTTTGGTGTAAGGTATCTGTGCTAATTGCTTAGGTTTTATGATGTATCAGTAAGTGGATAATGACATGTTTCTAATAATGTAATTAGTCAATTATAAATACTGATTGTTATGATTTAAAGCCATAGTTATCAGTTATATTTAGTGTCAAAATTATCAGATTTAGACAATTAGATAAGGCGTGGTTTGGAAAACTGACTATTCATTATACTCCATGTTAAAGTACCAAACTTTCATGCTTTAAGCAACTATCATCTGATTTTGATGTTTCATAGTCTAATAGTCATTTTGAAATTGAGTAAACGACATCCAAACACAAAGGTTTATATAAAGAAAATCTTTATTGGTGAAAATATAAAGTAATCTTTAAGCATTAATGAAGTACTTTAGGATCAAATCAACGACTTTGCGGTTACACTTTAAGCAATTTGAACCAAATCATGATTAAAATCTTACAAGTTAGTACGTTGGTATTTGTTAAATACCTTTGGAGTTGTATATGCATCTTGAAAGTGTCAGTAGTCCCTGTTTGAAGAGTTAGAATTAGAAAACCAAGTAGTTAGATTATTAGTAGTTGATTAAAGCTAATGAAAGGCATGTAATCTTACAATTTTAACTAATAAATTTCGTGTATCTAAGATATTTCGTGGCTCCATTTGTTCTATTTCTAGGGATGAAACGGGGATCTTTTATGCTCTGGATCTCGGTGGCACAAACTTCCGCGTGCTTCGTGTGAAGTTAGGTGGAGTACATAATGTGAAGAAAGAATTTGAAGAAGTTCAAATTCCTCCAAACCTCATGATCGGGAAATGTGAAGTGAGTTTTTTTTAACCTCCTTTTGCTATTTGCTATTGAATTCAAAGGAAAAGGAAATTTAATTACTCTTGTTTAAAAGATTTCATGTGATTATAGGGTAGTTTTTTCGTGCTTTAGGATTTATTTGATTTTATTGCTGGAGAACTTGCGAAATTTGTGGCAACGGAGGGCGAAGATATGCATATTCCACCTGGCACACAACGGGAACTAGGGTTTACTTTTTCATTTCCCGTCAAACAATCGTCCATTGCAGGAGGAACTCTTGTTAGATGGACAAAAGGCTTCAATATTGAAGATGCTGTGAGTATTATATACATATTCTTTTTACTCCTTAGTCTTTTGTATATTTGTAGTAGTAGATATCCACAAACGAATGATATACAAATAAAAGAATATTAAGATGATAAGTTGATAACCGAGGAAGATGAGTCTTTTTATTTCGGCTAGTTTCAAGTCGAATTGCAATTTTACCTGTTGTAATTGTTCGAGACATGTTATAGAATTTGTTACTCGGTAGTTCGTAAGCGTATATTATACATTTTACCATAGTCGAATATTGTTTTCTTCATCATTTTTAAGAAGGATGTCAAAGCCATTAATCCCGGACTAGTCTGGCGGGACATTTTAGGGACTAATCAGTCAAGTCGGATAATAGTTGGACATTACCAACTTTGATTGTAGATGACCTACATTGACCAGTTTTGGTTGAATAACTCGTCTTTGTACTAATTATACCGACTTTAACCGAGTAAATTGGACTTTTGACAACTTTGACCAAAAAATTGACCAAGTCGGAGACTAGTCAACTACTTTAAAATCCGACTAGTCAGGGACTTTTACAACCGTGGTCTTTAATTGTTAACTTTCTAACAGGTTGGGCAAGACATCGTTGAAGAGTTAACAAAAGCCATGGAAAGGGTTGGGCTTGATATGCGCGTTTCTGCATTGGTAATTTGATTTTTCACTTATTATCTATATTGTGGCTCTTTTCTTTTATAATTTATAGCACCTTGCACTATTTCAACTAGTCCCGTACAATGAAGAATGTTAAAGGATCAAATAGTAGACTTAGGCCCCGTTTAGCTCACGGATTCCAATGGAATTCCGGCGAAATTGGAATTGAATATAGACACGCGTCTAAATTCAATTTCGATTTTGACGGAATCCCATTAGATTCCGTGAGCCAAACGGGGCCTTAATGTTTATAATTTAATATTTGGAAATGCAGGTCAATGATACAGTTGGAACCTTAGCCGGAGGCAGATATAGTAGCAATGATGTAATTGCAGCTGTGATATTAGGTACCGGAACAAATGCAGCGTATGTCGAGCGTGCAAATGCAATCCCCAAATGGCAAGGTCTGCTTCCTCGATCTGGAGAGATGGTTAGTAACTTGTGTATGTTTCTTTGATAGCAGTGGCAAATTTTTGTTCGTTTACTTACAATTATTGTTGTGTTATAACATGGATTGGTTACGGTTATGGTTGTTTATGTGTGAAGGTTATAAACATGGAATGGGGCAACTTTCGGTCATCGCATCTCCCTTTGACAGAGTTCGATGAAAGTCTTGACACCGAAAGCTTAAATCCCGGAGAGCAGGTATACATTTTCATATAAAAAAGGCCTACGAACCATATGATTTTTTAAGTGGTTTTATTGATATCCAGCTTATATTTTAATTATTTTGAATCAGATATTTGAAAAGATAATATCTGGAATGTATTTGGGAGAAATTGTGAGACGAGTCTTGTTGAAGATGGCTGTAGAATCAGAGTTTTTTGGTGAAACTGTGCCATCCAAACTTGAAAAGCCCTTCATATTGAGGTACTTATTATCTTCAACATGTCAAATCAATTTGTTTAAACGGGTCAAAAACTACCCAAAAAGCCTTTAATGTGTTCGTCATTATAAATTATAATTTGGGTCAAAACTACCCAAATAGCCTTCACAATTATACTTAATATGATCAGATTGGTCATCAATATAGTATGTTTACAATGTTAAATGTTACATTTACATAACACTTTTGATATAAATGTAGGACCCCCGATATGTCTGCAATGCATCATGACTGTACTGCTGACCTCAGAGTGGTTGCAGTCAAGTTAAAAGACATACTTGAGGTGCTTATTTGTGCCTATCAGTTACTGATTGTGGTGGGCCTTATTTATATTTTAAAATGTAATAATTATTAATATTAATGTGGTTTGAGTGTAGATATCAAACACTTCTCTAAAGATGAGGAAAGTAATCGTGACACTTTGTGAAATTGTTGCGACACGTGGCGCTCGTCTCTCAGCTGCAGGAATTTTAGGAATCCTCAAAAAAATCGGAAGAGATACGATTAAAGGCGAAGAAAACCAAAAATCCATCATAGCGATGGATGGTGGTTTGTTCGAACACTACACTAAATTCAGGGAAGCAATGCAATGCGGTCTAAACGAGTTGTTAGGAGAAGCTTCTAGTAACATCGTTATCGAGCTATCAAATGATGGTTCGGGCCTTGGGGCTGCTCTTCTTGCAGCCTCTCATTCTCAGTATCGCGAATACTGAGCCCGCATAGACTTGTATCGTTTTTGTACAATGGTTTTTGGATTATGGATTTCGAGGACTTTTTGGTTTTTGATATTTTTGTTTGCAAGAGTCCCTTTAAGTTATGGGGTATGCAACATGCAATTGTGTCACATGGAATTGTATGTTGTTTTAAGATATATTAGCGAATAAAGTCGAGTATTAGAACTCTATATATACTGAAATGTTGAGAGTCCTAGAAACAGTCTGCGTTGCGTTTATGGGGAACTGAGGGAAATTTAACTACTTTGTAGGTGAACTGTATTCTGATGGTTGTTATATGTATTTATCCGTTACGCTCAAATATAACAGCTGATCAATTTGTACGATACATAAAATAGTTCAAATTGACCTTTTCCTGAGCCGCCCATAAAGATCTCATAATATCCTGTGAACATGATTTTGGAATTCCTCGTTTCTATTTGTTTCAAGAACCTGAAAAGAAGAAACAACCTTATCTTAATTAATCAAGTATTACAATAAAATAAACAAGACCAAGTATTAAAAGTTGGGTGTATGTAACAATAAAAGTTGTGTAGAGACATACCTCATTCAATTTGTAGTCCTCTTAGAGAATAATGGAGAGGTGTCAGAGTTTAGTGCGTCTCCAGGCACAAAATTAGTTTGGAGTGATGCTAATGTAATGTAAAATAAGTTGGAGTTGGCCTCTTTAGATAGCCAAGAAATCTCTTTCCAGTTTAAGTCATCAAGTTGTTTGAATTTAAGAGTAAACGAAAAATTTTAAAAAAGCAAGAAGATAGTCTCGTACCCGACGGTTTGTCCTTGGAATTTTTCAAGAAAAGATGGAGTGTCTTAAAGAAGATATGATGTCTATAATGCTACAATTTTATGCAAATACGTCTTGAAAAGATCTATTCTCGAATTCTCACATGATTGGTGTAATGGGTTGGGATTAAATGAGTCAAAGTTTTGGAGCAAATTTGGGCCGGCTTCCATATGGGCAATTTGGACCTCTCGGAATGAGTTGATTTTTATAGGTTTTTACATCTGTTGGGCTGCAAGCGTAGAGCGTATAAAGTTAAAGATGTTTCAATGGTTAGTTAATCTAGTGTGATATGTACTCCAAGGCTTTTGTTTCCTTTAGCAAGTGGGTAGTAATAATGTAAAGTGTAAACCCAGCTTGTATCGTCATGTACTCTACAGCTTTCACTATTTCGTGAAAAAGTTTATATTAATTTCATTCTCTGTTTTTTTGCCAAAAATAAAAATAAAAAATTAATGACTCCAAAAAAGGAACAGATCGATCTAATTGCAAGCCACGTCGAGCAGGCATTAGGCCAGGCAATTCATCCCCACCAATAAATTTAACACGAGCAACACTAAGTACGAGACCAAAAAGCATGAGCAGACTTAAGAGCATGAAACCAAATACCCATGGTCCAGCAAATGTGTAAATCAACTCCTCAAATGTTGTATAACAGTGTGACATGTGGTATCTTTTCTTTTTTCCACTCTCACACTTTAAACTCCCCAAACACAAATATATGTAAAAATTGTACCATTGGGTCCTCTCCAAACGTGTTTGGCTCCTTTTAATTTTAGTCTAAACCCGTTTGGATCCAACTTCTTTTAAAAAGCCCAATAACTCTATCTGCTAATGAAATCATCGTAAGTTTTTCAATATTCACTATTTTTTTTTATTTTTTTATTTTACATTTTTGCGATTTATGTTAGGTTTGAAGTACCAGAAGTTGGTGATTCATCTGTTACGCATGTTGGTCTCTATTACTTAAGAAATTAAAGTAGCTCGTCCAAGATTATTCGTTGCTAAATCTGAAACAAAAACTTTTTATCTTAGTAGACCAATTAACTATTTGGTGTATTATTTAAACAAAACCGATATCACTTGATGGTTTATTGAAGTGCTGATGGCATATATATAGATATAGGTGAATCCTGTTCAAATTCATAAATGTAGAGTTTTTTTATTTATGTTTGATGAAATGGTCAGTGTAGTAGTTGATGAATGATGATGTTGCTTGTTATATATCATGAGTGTAAAAGTATTTACTGTTTGCCTAGCCCATGTATCTTTATACAACTGTTACTATATGATTTTGTGTACATTTACTAGTTTTATCTAATTGCATTTACAAATTTTATTGACCTCTCCGTTTGAAATTCTCAGGACTAACCTTCCGCAGCAGATCGGTCAGCAGACCCAACAGCAGATCCCTCAGCATAATGTGATTAATGGGTCAGTGAATTTGAATTAGTTAAATAATTTTATTTAATGATAACCATAGCTTGATGTTTTTAGATCTCCCTCCCATGTTTAATGGGTCAGTGAACTTGAATTAGTTAAATAAAAAAGAAAGGGTCCGTACCCATTTGTTTTACTCTAGCTTTATCATTCTCTTTCAAAAAACTCTAACCCTCCCTTTTTTCTTTTATCGGTTGAATCTGTCTATTCTAATTGATAAGGTATGTTCTCGATTTAATGATTCTCGTAAATTTTATACTTACAGTTATTGTAAGATATTTGTGTATAAAAATACATGTGGCGTTGACATGGACAATAGTTTTAAATCTCTGCATACAGTAGGCTTTTTAATTTATTTTGATGAAAGTGTTAGTAATCTAAAACTAAAGATGGAAGCACTTACAATACTATATATATGTTGTAATTTTTTCACCTTAAAATATATATTCGTAGTCGCTTACATCTGTCAATTTCATTTTATGTGTGGTTTAATAGTTTAATAATGGAAATATTACTGATATGCTTTGTTTGCGCTAAAAATTTTACTTATTAAAGCTTAATTAATGTATTTTGAATTATATAATCCTACATAATACGAACATTGTATGCTAAATAATTGTTTGGTCAGAGGTCAAATCTTTTATAATGATTTTCGGCTTTAAACTAAACCGAACCGAATTTGAATTCGGTTTTCGGTTTTGCCTTAAAAAATTTCAAAACCGAATAAACCGAAAACCGAACCGATGAAGACCCCTACATTTATTGATCTTGTTAATCTGACCGTTCAAATTTTTATATAGGGTTCTTAGGTGTCAGGCCGCGATCGCTGTTGCCGTTGTTTTTCAGCAGAGCGCGGCGTTTACGCAGAAGCTCGAGAAGAACATAATGATGCATATTGCGATGGTTGTTTTCTTCATGTGTGTGTGTATTGGATTCTTGTTTTATTGGTTTGGGATTGTGGGCGTGGCACAACCCAGGCGCTTGATCCGCTGGCTCTTTATTGGAGCATATTATGTCGCCTCCTTCGCCACGCTCGCGGCTTTGATCAGTCAGTGGATCTTCTAGGGTGTTCTTTCGAAATAGTTTCCTTTAATGTGTTCTATGGATGGAATTTCTTAATAGTATAGATTACGAAAATGAAGTGGTAAATTAAAGCGTAGGTGGTCATAACTGGCAGAAACAGCAATATACACGTTTGATATTTCAATCTTGGATAGTTCAATCATGAACAGGCGAAAAACTCGATAGGTTTATAAAAACTTATTCTGATAACAAGAAAACGACTAGTCTTTTTTATTCGCATTGCTCAACACGATAGGTTTTTTATTCACGGTGTCATATCCATATTGTAATTTGATTGATTCCCCACCGTTTCTTACAGACGCGCCCTTGAACTTGCAGACGTCGAAATTGGGGCACTCTACAGAAACCATAAACATATTATAAATTGACTTAATTACACGAATGGTCACTGTGGTTTGTCAAATTTTGCAACTTTAGTCATTATGGTATTTTTTTTTTCAAGTTTAGTCACTGGGGTTTCAAAAAGTTACAATTTTAGTCACTGAAGCTCACAGACGTTCATTTGATCCGTTAAGTAGCAGTCACGTGCCAAGCATGTGAGGGTATATTTGTCATTTTACTTCTTATATCAGGTTTTCCCCCTTTTCCATCTGAAACCCTAATTTCATGAAAAGCCTAATATATACCACCTACCATCTAAAATTCAAAACTAAAAGAAAATTACTCCTATTTTCATTCTTCGTTATCTTTAATCTTCTCAAATCAGAATATAACCATTTGGTTGCTCGTTCAGAATATAACCATTTGGTGGCTTAGGTAGCTTTATATCTTCTTCCAATTTACTACCAATTTTTGTAAAACAAAGATCTTTGAAACAAAAATGGCTTCTTACAAATTATTACCATAATGGCTTCTTGTTGTTTGTAAACGAATCTGAGCAAAATCCGAAACAAGATCTTTGAATTTGATACCCATCGTTACATCGTTGGAACCTACAAACAAGTTTAGATCTGAATCAAAATAGGAGCAAGAGACCGGTGATGGTTGGTTGCGTCGTTGCCGCCATCTCTTCCTCACCATTTTCATTCAAATTGAAGCAAGATCGGAGTACGAACAAAGTATCGCCGCCACTTCGTTAAGATTTGGTTCGCGAACCACCGAAAGTACAACTGCCGTCTTCAGGTATACGAACTCCGGGACGGCCACCGGAAAAACGATTTGACTCCGGAACTGTGCTGTTGTTATGAAACGAATTGGTTCTTAGTAATTGTTATAGACTTGTTAATAATAATATGTATATTTCTTAATATGTATATTTAACACACGAATTGATTGATCAAAAACATTTAATTAATTTTTTTTTTTATTGCTGTGATTGTTGGTATATTGAAATTGAATGTGATTATAGGTGGTGTATATTAGGGTTGAGATGAAATTAGGGTTTCAGATGGAAAGGGAGAAAAAATCTGATATAAGGTTTAAGTAAAATGACAAATATACCCTCACATGCTCGGCACGTGACTGCTACTTAACGGATCAAATGAACGTCTGTGAGCTTTAGTGACTAAATTTGTAACTTTTTGAAACCCCAGTGACTAAACTTGCAAAAAAAATACTATAGTGACTAAAGTTGCAATATTTGACAAATCACAGTGACTATTCGTGTAATTAAGTCTTATAAATTTATAATCATGTGTCAACAAAACATGCCAAGAAACTCAATAGAGAATTGTAAGGTTTGTACTCACCAACGGGACACTGTTTTTGGCTCTTTCTTCAAGAAATTTTAATGGCTTATAGAAGTTGCCGTACTTTTCAGACCATTTTTTTGAGACTTGAGTTTATGTGTTTAGCCCCAATTAAGTCTCTCCAGAACACAATACCATCACTAGAATTAAACATAAAAACAAGTAAGACCTATTTCGTTTGTGGCATACATTAATTAGAAAAAAAATGTAAATTGTAACAATGAACTAACCGGTGAGAAGGAAAACTCATCCCAAGAACAGATGCAACATCAAGATCGGATGCCCGAACCACTACTCCTTCCTCCAGAACCCGACAAGCCTCATTCACCACGGGAAACAGTACCATTTCTACTATTTCTTGATCTGTAACAGTTATAGGCTGCCCAATATATTTCAAGAAGCAATTATTTACAGGTTTCCGCTTCCCACTTGACAGTCAATATGGGTAGGGCGAGTAACGGGTCAAACTGGGTCATCTTTAGTTTTCTACTTCACACTTGACAGTCAACATGGGTAGGATAAGTTACGGGTCAAATTGAGCTGTTTAAGATTGTGTTCACGTCTAAACGTATATTGGTCCATTTTTTTGAAGAGGATCAAACTTTGGGTGACGTTCAAACGCGCTTGGCCCTCTCAACTCAGTGCTATTTTAGGTATTTTTTACACATTTGAGATAACACATGACCCAAATCAGCCCACTTAAAACAATATTAACATTTATTGCCTCACGTTTTTTTTCTCTATCAAAACGCATGATGTATGTTTTTTTTTTTTTTAACAGAAACGAACAATGTGTGTACTGGTAGGAAATTAGAAGGTTAGTATTTTTTTTAATTTTTTTTTTATTTTTGTGGAACTAAAAAAAGGTTACCTTCCCATCGGGCATCATGTTGACTAGTTTTTTCGACTCTTCAATGATCGGCAACACATCGGGGTCGGGTTTTGGCTTGCTACCTTTTGTGTGGATATGATATCCTTTTCCGTTATTTTTACCTAACAGCAATCTGAGTGAGCAAATGAGTGTTGTTTACAACATCATAAAAGATAATATATAATCGTGAAAAGAAAATAAAAAAGAAATTACCATTTCGTCCACTTTGAATGAGGTCAACTATGGGATTCTTTAAACTTCAAAATCCATTGTACTACATCCTTTGATTTCATACAACAAAAACATCACTATATCACTATCACTATATATATTATATATTATTATTATTATTATTATATACATTAAAAGAGAGTCTCGATTAACTAATAAATGTTTTCAAAACCCTCTTAATTACCGTTAGATTAGAAAATTACGTTACAATACCCTTTAATCTAATGGTCCATGTTTATCCTCTTTCATTATTAAGTAATAAATAAATCAAAAACGTCTCATAATATACCTAAAATACCCTTAAAGAAATCTTTTAACAAAAGTAGGGGTTTCAACACATTAACCTAATCCCTTTTGGTTTTAGTCAGTATCCCGTTTCCACCTTTTCCTTCTTTGCTGGTATCTCGCATCCCTTTTAGTTTCTTTAGTCTCCTACCTGCAATTTGCTTCCTTCTTCTCTGCAATTAGCTTCATTCTTATCTGTAATTGACTTAATACATCTTCAAAATTGTTTAGCTACTTGTTTTCGAATTGCAAGGAAGACAAACCTCTTTTAATTAGATCTCTGGATAACGATTCAAAGAGATCTGATTCACTTCTTCCTTCTATTATCTTTATTTGTGTTTGATTAATTTCATTGCTTATGTCTAATAGATAAGTTGTTCGTTTTCATTAGTGCAAGTATTGTCTTAACCAATACTGTTCAAAATCCTACTTTTGAAGCTTGGTGTCAATGGGTGTGCAATGTGGCACATGTTATACGGTTAGGTTTGAAAGTGATTTATTTAGAGTTTGTGCTATAGACCTCAACTTTTTGATATAAATTAAATTAAATGGGTTGTAATTAACACATTATGTCTAAAATGGGTGACCATATTTTTTAGCATCTAAAAGAGTAATTGTTTTCTGTTAATTCGTCATTTGAGGCATGTTGGTAATCAATAGTGGGGTTTGTATGTAGATGTAGTATTTATGAACATATTAAGTTGTAAAAAGTGTCAAAAATTTAAAAAGTTTTAAAATTAGTCATCTATAAACATTACAGTTTGAAAACTAACGTGGAATTGATGTATTTTAACTTGAAGGAGCTGCAAATGGGTTAGATAGTCAAAATAACATATGTAAATATTTGGTTTGTTTTTGCACAGTGGATGAAAAATCGACTATTTTGAATAACATATTAGCTTATAATATGTTCAATCAAGTTAACGGGCCAAATTTACATATGTAGATTAGGTAACAGGACAAGATATTGCAAAGTAATTGTTGATAAGCTAATGGAATGCATCTTGACTGGAAAACGTGGCTGGCAAATCAAGGATTACGTTAAAATTCTCATTATAGGTGTCAATATGGGCGACTTTTATAATTAGTCAAGTGGGTAATATATTACGTTAAGATTCTTATTATATGTATCAATATGGGTCGTTTTTTATTTATATTTTAAACATTTGAAATGTTATATTATTGATGTATTATGAAAGCAGGTAATTTCGATTCCGATTCCTTTGAATAGGACGATTGCAGGTAATTTCGATCTTCGTTTAACTAATTTAGGGTTTTAATTGATGAAGGTTGATTCATCAATTGTTATATAATAATCAAGAACTCGAATTCCTAACCAAGAACAAGAAGCAATTACACGATCCTGATTAAACCCTACTTGAATCACTAGATTTTTAACATGAGTTTAACATGCTTTTAGAGAGGGATTGAACAATGAAGAATGAAGGTCTTTGCTTGGTCTTTCTCATTTCAGAAAATCATTGGATTCACAGGTAACGTTTATAACCTTTTTATGAATTTATAACTATTTTATGATTATAAACTGGTAGTATGGACCATTTGAAAGGGCCAAGGGCCATAACACAAGTAATTAACTATATGAGAAAATTCAACTATGGTTGCAGTTTGGATGTTGTCCAAAGGGAATGTTCCTTTGAGAAGATGTGTAGAAAAAATGTTTTAAGAGCGAGTTCGTTACGACAATGTGAGGCATGACACCATGAGGTTAGTTTAGCAGTTTACAATAATTTATTTGTGTTATGCAGCAGCAACAACAACAAAACCCAATACCACATAAGTGGTGTATGGAGGAGGTGAGATTTAGACAATCCTTCCCCCATCCGAGAATAAAGACAAGTCATTTCTCCACCCAGAGTGAAAACACCCTCAAAAGTAGAGAAAGTCATCTCTCTCTCTATTCGACGGATAGAGAGATTGCTTCCGAGTGGACCTCCGGCCAATAAGTAGGAAAAAGTTTTTAAAAATAAAATTAAAAATAAAATTGAGACACCATGAAAATGGTAAAATCAAATTTCCATGGGTTTTAAATCCTGCCTGAAATTTAATTTAGGCTCTAAGAGTCAGTCAAGTCGCCAATAAATCGACGCTTGCTGTCGACTCAATAACTAGACCCACTTGTGTTATGCAAGTGATTACTTATTAACCAACACTCCACTTTGTTACATAAAATGTGTTTTAGAATTTTTAGTTCTATTTGATTTTAAGGCTAAATGAATTATAATGGTTTTTAGGCTATGATGATATATTGTTTCTCAAAGGGTGCACTCAATGGGGTGTGTGTGTGAATATGTTGCATGCCTGCAAACCACAGTTTGCAAAGTACACAAAATATGTTTGATATAAGAAGGAATTCCCAACAAGCTTTCACATTGTTTACGAATTTGTTCGTGGAGATATGTTTAATGTTCTTTTAATCCAGCGGAAGTTTAGCATGAATGATTATGATTAAATGATCACTGAGGTACTACTATTTCGTTCAACTTTGTTGATGTGTGATCACTGAGGTAGCCAAATTTAAAAGAGAAACCTAGAAAGTTTAAAAACGCTAAAAACGGGTTTTAACCCCCAAATGCAGATTGAAGCCTCATTTCACTCAAGAACATTTTTAGATATGCTCTCATCTAGAGAGACACGGTTTGTGAGAAAAAAATGGAAGGAAATTGTGTTAAAGGAGCAATTTCAACCCAAAAGGAGTGAGTTCTTGTTCTTGCAAGCTAAGACTTCCATTCTATTTCATCCTATTTTCTTGATAATCCCGTTTACTGATACATTATAGTATAAAGCATAATCCCGCAACTTTTTTTTTTCAGGTAATGAAATCGAGGTTTAGTCAGGTTAAAAATCCTTTAGGTACTACTTTGATTCATTCAACAAATAATATATGCGTTTTAGAGTATCACTTAATTAGTCACTTATATGTTCATGTTGAACTTATATTTCATTAATATTGACTTCTATTCGTTTTATGCAGATGTATAGATGAAAGATGCTTGACGTTCCGAATCAATGTGTTACTTCAAATTCATGTTCCAAAAATAAGTTTGAATGTCAAGTGTTTTAGGATTGATATATGCCTTCCAAACATTCATAATGTACATTGGTAATTTGGGTTTCGTTGGTGAATTTTGACAATTATTTTTTGTAGGCTTTGTTCATTGTTGGTAGATATTTCTGGAATCTACTAATTTGGATCTATAAAGTAAAATTGATCTGCTTAATCAAATTCATAATGGCTTATGGACAAATGGTGTGTGTTGGAGTGGCCAATATCCAGCAGGTATTTTACTTAAACAAATTGTGTCATGGACTACATTGCAAAGATGGGTAAATTTGTGTCAAGGTGTTCCTAAAACTATATAGAAGATTTAAGGATTACTTGGTTGTATGATATAGTCGGGATATAACGCTACAAGTTATGTTCCAGTTTTATCTATTCTAATCACACTATCAAAGTGAAGGAAAAACATAGGTATGTTACTTATTTTAAACGTTAACTAAATTTAATGTACTGTTGTTAATCATGACATAAATTCAGTTGGCCTGCGAGATGAAAATTGCATATGATGCAACAAGAGGTCTAGAATACTTCCATGAAAAGGTTCAACCTTTAATGGTTCATCATGATGTTCGATCCATCAACGTTATTGTTCAATGATCTTCAAACTAAGATTGCTGATTTCAATTGAGCAATCATCCTTCTGACACTGCAGCTCAACTGCATTCTACTATGGTGTTGGGAACTTTTGGCTACCATGCTACTGAGTAAGTAAATGGGCGAAAGTTGTCATCAATAGTAGTAAACGGGTATTTATTTTTAATTTTCTTTTTAAAGCACTGTATCGAACACTATTTTACATCCTTATATTGATTGATCCAGATATGGAATGACGGGGCAGATCACACAGAAGAGTGATGTTTATAAAAGGTCAACAATGTCTTGTTACATGGGTATGTTTTACTACTCTTAAATTTTATTGCAAGCACTATCCCATATTGCGAAAAGTTCTTGACTTTAATAAAATACCTAATAATGATTTGGACAGTTCTTTTTCTATTCTATTTTCTTAATTCATATTAGATATTAGATTAGTCTTAGTTAGTGATCCCGGCTTAGTGAGTCCTTTCTTTCGTGATGAACTGTTGGCGCCAGTCCTACATTTTGTCTCTGTGGACCGAGGAGAAAGGGGGCTCGTCGGGAAGGGGATTGTACCGTGAGAGAAGCAAGGAGGTCAACTTAGATTGCACATTCTTGAAAGGTATTAGATTGCACGTTCTTAAGAAAGCACAAAGATGAATAGTATATTACATGTACTTTGTCAAAGTATGTATAACAATCAATAACATGTATTTACATGTATTTTACCTCTGTTCTTTTGGAATTAGTGAGAAGATTGTATATATATTTACTCTCAATAGCATCTGATATTACCACTAACGAATGGTTTCATGGATGTACCCATGTCAAACTGTCTGACCTCCATCCAGATAAGGTAATTAGAGATTTCTTGGTTTTATTATTGCAGTTTCGTTTCATATTTATAGTTAATAGTTAATAGTTAATAGTCAAAGACCCACGGTTTCGCTGAATTTTTGAAGGGTCTAATCATTTAAGCTATAAAATTTAATATATAAATTAAAAAACTATTATTGTGTTTGACAAAATGGGCAGGTCAAGCGGGCCAAAATTGGTTTGACCCAAATCAGTCTTATCTCAATATTATTCTTAAACCTCTCTATACAGAATTAGTTTGTCAATACTATTTTGATTATAACTATTATGTATTTCAATATGTGTTTGCATGAGTTAATAATAATATAAAGAGACCCTAATTTTTCATGTTTCTCTTCATACTCAGATGGCGGCCGTTGCAGCATTATGTGGTCAATACGAACCAGATTTTAGGCCAAACATGAAGATTGTTGCCAAGGCTTTGCATCCGATCTACCATCAAAAACCAGTAGGTAGAGTCTCATGCTTCTTCGTAAGCAAATTTCTAGAAATGGTGTTGAGTTTTATCTAGAATTCTAAATTCTAGAAAAGTTTAGTTTGAAATATAGTAAAATAAATAATGGAGCTGCGTTGTTGATATCCTAATCCCAGAATTAGGTGGTAATTAGTGCCCATTTACCAAAGAGCCAATGGCTTGGCGGTATCGAGGTCACTCTTACAACCTTGAGGTTGAGGGTTCGAGTCCTGCTTAGGACATTTCGTGGTGTATATATTCGTGTTAGTATTAGGTGGGTGTGTGAGTTTGCTTTTCAAAAAAAAAAAAAAAAAAAAAAAAAAAAAAAAAAAAAATTAGTGCCCATTTGTTTATTTTCCAAAGTTTTGTATGTGTTTAGTTATTACAATGATTGATTCGTGAGTGTTTATAGCACTTGTTCCTATATGAATGAAACCTTTTGATGTAATTGATTTTATAGTTATTTTAAGGGAAATTCATCAAATTACACTTATTTTGAAGTTTGATAAAAAAAACAATTGAAAAAATATGCTAAAACACATCATAGGCTCGAACAAGGTTTGCACAAGCTGCTGTTCAAACTGGCCATGGATGCATTTTCAGCTACAATGACCAATAAACTGACATGACGACCCCGTGAACTAAGTTCGAACGCGAACATGTTCTAACTCGAGTTCGAATAGTATACCTTTTGATAAATATCTTTTAGATTTGTCCTAAGTTCCACCTTAGTCTTTAGGCATCAGATTTCAATATGGTTTATGTATCAGAAAAATATGTTTGAGTGGATGAATATATGAGAATAAGAAAAATACACTCGAAGATATTATATAGACCCCAAATGTTTTTTAAATTATCTTTTTATAAATAGAAAGAGACGAAAGAAACGGATGTTGTTTAATGTAATCATAAAGGTCTTTAATTTCAAAGATGACTTTGTTTAATATGTTCTTTACCTATATTTTATTTTCGTTACATTTCTTTTATCTAACTGTTATATCATTTTAAATTTAGTAATACCAACTTTTGATATTTTGAACAAGATTATTTGATTTTAGGTGTTTACACATCTAAACTTTTGAAATGCTTTAATGTATTTTTTTTTTTTTTTTTTTTTTTTTTTATCATGGTTAAAGATTATCTTAAGTTAATGTATTTATCTTAGGGTTTAGTTTTTATAATTTATGGTATAGAGTTTATGGTTTATGTTTAGGATTTTATGGTTTATGGTCTATAGTTTAGTGTTTAGGGTTTAGATATAAGGCTTAGGGTTTAGTGTATAGGGTTTAGGTTTTAGAGCTTAGGGTTTAGGGTTTATATTTTAGAATTTATGGTATAGGATTTAGGGTTTGGGGTTTAGGGTTTAGAGTTTAGTGTGGAAGGTTAAGGGTTGGTGGTCTGTGGTTTAAGGTTTAGGGTTTACGGTTTACGGTTTAGATATAGGGTTTAAGGTTTAGTGTATAGGGTTTATGGTTTAGACTTTAAGGTTTAAGATTTAGATTTTAGAATTTATGGTTTAGGGTATAGGGCTTAAGGCTTAGGGTTTAACTTTTACAATTTATGATTTAGAGTATAGATATAGGGTTTAGGGTTTAGGATTTACTGTATAGGATTTAGGGTTTAGTGTATAGAGTTTAGGGTATATGGTTTAGGATTTAGATTTTAGAATTTAAGGTTTAGGGTTTAGGGTTTAGGGTTTATAGTTTAGAGTTTAATGTGTAAGGTAAAGGGTTGGTGGTTTAGGGTTTAAGGTTGATTTTGAAATGTCCGTTCTTATTGATTAAAAACGTTTCATATTAATTGATTTCGTTGCGAGGTTTTGACCTCTATATGAGACGTTTTTCAAAGACTGCATTCATTTTAAAACAAACCATAACCTTTATTTCATCAATAAAGGTTTAAAAAGCTTTACGTAGATTATCAAATAATGATAATCTAAAATATCCTGTTTACACGCGACCATTACATAATGGTTTACAATACAAATATGTTACAACGAAATAAGTTTCTTGAATGCAGTTTTTACACAATATCATACAAGCATGGACTCCAAATCTCGTCCTTATTTAAGTATGCGACAGTGGAAGCTCTTAATATTCACCTGAGAATAAACATGCTTTAAACGTCAACAAAAATGTTGGTGAGTTATAGGTTTAACCTATATATATCAAATCGTAACAATAGACCACAAGATTTCATATTTCAATATACATCCGATACATAGAGATAAAAATCATTCATATGGTGAACACCTGATAACCGACATTAACAAGATGCATATATAAGAATATCCCCATCATTCCGGGACACCCTTCGGATATGATATAAATTTCGAAGTACTAAAGCATCCGGTACTTTGGATGGGGTTTGTTAGGCCCAATAGATCTATCTTTAGGATTCGCGTCAATTAGGGTGTCTGTTCCCTAATTCTTAGATTACCAGACTTAATAAAAAGGGGCATATTCGATTTCGATAATTCAACCATAGAATGTAGTTTCACGTACTTGTGTCTATTTTGTAAATCATTTATAAAACCTGCATGTATTCTCATCTCAAAAATATTAGATTTTAAAAGTGGGACTATAACTCACTTTCACAGATTTTTACTTCGTCGGGAAGTAAGACTTGGCCACTGGTTGATTCACGAACCTATAACAATATATACATATATATCAAAGTATGTTCAAAATATATTTACAACACTTTTAATATATTTTGATGTTTTAAGTTTATTAAGTCAGCTGTCCTCGTTAGTAACCTACAACTAGTTGTCCACAGTTAGATGTACAGAAATAAATCGATAAATATTATCTTGAATCAATCCACGACCCAGTGTATACGTATCTCAGTATTGATCACAACTCAAACTATATATATTTTGGAATCAACCTCAACCCTGTATAGCTAACTCCAACATTCACATATAGAGTGTCTATGGTTGTTCCGAAATATATATAGATGTGTAGACATGATAGGTCGAAACATTGTATACGTGTCTATGGTATCTCAAGATTACATAATATACAATACAAGTTGATTAAGTTATGGTTGGAATAGATTTGTTACCAATTTTCACGTAGCTAAAATGGAAAAAATTATCCAATCTTGTTTTACCCATAACTTCTTCATTTTAAATCCGTTTTGAGTGAATCAAATTGCTATGGTTTCATATTGAACTCTATTTTATGAATCTAAACAGAAAAAGTATAGGTTTATAGTCGAAAAAATAAGTTACAAGTCGTTTTTGTAAAGGTAGTCATTTCAGTCGAAAGAACGACGTCTAGATGACCATTTTAGAAAACATACTTCCACTTTGAGTTTAACCATAATTTTTGGATATAGTTTCATGTTCATAATAAAAATCATTTTCTCAGAATAACAACTTTTAAATCAAAGTTTATCATAGTTTTTAATTAACTAACCCAAAACAGCCCGCGGTGTTACTACGACGGCGTAAATCCGGTTTTACGGTGTTTTTCGTGTTTCCAGGTTTTAAATCATTAAGTTAGCATATCATATAGATATAGAACATGTGTTTAGTTGATTTTAAAAGTCAAGTTAGAAGGATTAACTTTTATTTGCGAACAAGTTTAGAATTAACTAAACTATGTTCTAGTGATTACAAGTTTAAACCTTCGAATAAGATAGCTTTATATGTATGAATCGAATGATGTTATGAACATCATTACTACCTCAAGTTCCTTAGATAAACCTACTGGAAATGAGAAAAATAGATCTAGCTTCAAAGGATCCTTGGATGGCTTGAAAGTTCTTGAAGCAGAATCATGACACGAAAACAATTTCAAGTAAGATTTCCACTCGAAATAAGATTGTTATAGTTATAGAAATTGAATTAAAGTTTGAATATGATTATTACCTTGTATTAGAAAGATAACCTACTGTAAGTAACAAAGGTTTCTTGATTTTGGATGATTACTTGGAATGGATTTAGAAAACTTGAAAGTAAACTTGCAATCTTGGAAGTATTCTTGATTTTATGAAACTAGAACTTTTGGAATTTATGAAGAACACTTAGAACTTGAAGATAGAACTTGAGAGAGATCAATTAGATGAAGAAAATTGAAGAATGAAAGTGTTTGTAGGTGTTTTTGGTCGTTGGTGTATGGATTAGATATAAAGGATATGTAATTTTGTTTTCATGTAAATAAGTCATGAATGATTACTCATATTTTTGTAATTTTATGAGATATTTCATGCTAGTTGCCAAATGATGGTTCCCACATGTGTTAGGTGACTCACATGGGCTGCTAAGAGCTGATCATTGGAGTGTATATACCAATAGTACATACATCTAAAAGTTGTGTATTGTACGAGTACGAATACGGGTGCATACGAGTAGAATTGTTGATGAAACTGAACGAGGATGTAATTGTAAGCATTTTTGTTAAGTAGAAGTATTTTGATAAGTGTCTTGAAGTCTTTCAAAAGTGTATGAATACATATTAAAACACTACATGTATATACATTTTAACTGAGTCGTTAAGTCATCGTTAGTCGTTACATGTAAATGTTGTTTTGAAACCTTTAGGTTAACGATCTTGTTGAATGTTGTTAACCCATTGTTTATTATATCAAATGAGATGTTAAATTGTTATATTATCATGATATTATGATATATAATATATCTTAGTATGATGTATATACAGTTAAATGTCGTTACAACGATAATCGTTACATACATGTCTCGTTTCGAAATCATTAAGTTAGTAGTCTTATTTTTACATATGTATTTCATTGTTAATACACTTAATAATATATTTACTTATCATTTAACATAATTAACCAAGTGTATCAATATCTTAATATGATTCATATGTACCTAGTAAGACGTTGTTATAACGATAATCGTTATATATATCGTTTTCGAGTTTCTTAAATTAATAGTCTCATTTTTATGTATATAACTCATTGTTAAAATACCTAATGAGATACATACTTATAATAAAATCATGTTAACTATATATATAACCATATATATGTCATCGTATTGTTTTTACAAGTTTTAACGTTCGTGAATCACCGGTCAACTTGGGTGGTCAATTGTCTATATGAAACCTATTTCAATTAATCAAGTCTTAACAAGTTTGATTGCTTAACATGTTGGAAACACTTAATCATGTAAATAACAATTTCATTTAATATATATATAAACATGGAAAAGTTCGGGTCACTACAGGTTTAGGGTTCAGGGTTTAGATATAGGGTTTAGATTTAAGGGTTTAGTGTATAGGGTTTAGGGTTTAGTGTTTGGGGTTTATGGTTTACAGGTTAGGGTTTAGATTTTAGAATTTATGGTTTAAGGTATAGGGTTTAGGTTTTAGGGTTTATTGTTTTGGGTTTAGGGATTAGAGTTTTGAGTTTAGTATGTTTAAGGTTTAGATTTAGGGTTTAGGTTTAGGGTTTAGGGTATAGGGCTTAGGGTTTAGTTTTTACAATTTATGGTTTAGAGTATAGATTCAGGGTTTAGGGTTTAGTGTATAGGGGTTTAGGGTTTAGGGTTTAGAGTTTAGGGTATATGGTTTAGGGTTTACAGTTTAGGGTTTACAGTTTAGGGTTTAGGGTTTAGATTTTAGAATTTAAGGTTTAGGATTTATGGTATAGGGTTTAGTGTGTAAGGTAAAAGGTTAGTAGTTTAGGGTTTGGGGTTGGCTTAGGGTTAGGGTTCAGGGTTTAGATATAGGGTTTAAAGTTTAGTGTATAGGGTTTAGGGTTTAGTGTTTAGGGTTTATGTTTTACAGGTTGGGGTTTAGGGTTTAGATTTTAGAATTTATGGTTTAAGTTTTAGGGTATAGGGTTTAGGTTTTAGGATTTGGGGTTTATTGTTTAGGGTTTAGTGTTTAGAGTTTAGGGTTTAGTATGTTTAAGGTTTAGATTTAGGATTTTATTTAGGGTTTAGTGTTTAGGGAGCGAGATATGTTAATTGAACTGCCGATAGAAAATTAAGATCGGTAGGAGTATTAGTACATAATATGTAGGAGGCCACCGATATAAGCATTAATAATATGTTTTATTAACTTACTAGTGAAATGACCCGTGGAACTACGAGTTTGTTTAAACGAAACAGTTTAATGATATGTTTAGGTATTAAGTGAACGTAAATGTTAAAGTCATTTAGTTTAATGACCCGTGGAACTATAGAGTCCGACTAAGAAACTCGTCAGCTGAACATTTTATCAAGCACCTAAAATGCATATTGAACAATCCACATCCAATCATAAGAAATAATATTGGTTGTCATTTTATTTTAAAAGTGTAAATTAAAATATAAATTTAGAATTAGTTTTCTTCTACCTAGCTTTTATACCTTCTCGTACTCAATTCAAAATAATTAATTTTAATAATTCAAAATTATTTAATTTTAATAATTAAAATAATTATTAATAAGATTTAATAATAATAATTAATTAATAAGATTTATTTTTAATTCAAAATTATTTAGATTAATGACATCACCCACCATACTTAGATTTTTTTCTTTTGTTTTCTGATTTTTTTAACAAATTAATTAGCCTAATAATGATATCATCATTATAGAATTTTAATAGAAATTATAGATAAAGTATGAGGTTACAAAAATTGAAATTATTTATTCTAACTACATTTACATGAGTAAAATATAAGTAATATATTTTTTTTTTTAAATTTACAGAAAGAAAAGAAAAAAGCAAAGAATAGAGAAGCAGTTATGAAACACGGAAAAAAAAATAATAAAAAAAAGAGTTCCAATTGTTAGAATGACAATAGTAATTGTTAATTTCAAACTGTTATAATTAACGTACAATTATATTTTTATATTGTAGACATATTTCACTAAGATGGAAGAAAACGTTATACAACTGAACAAGGAAATACAACTAAATACAAAAGGTCATTTTTTTAATACAGTTTCACCAAAAAATAGAAAATATACGAATTTATGACTTTCAATTCTCAATCCATTTACAATTTACATTGCTAAAGTATTATATCACATTTACAGATTGCCAGGAGCCAAGACCTCAATCGTGGTACATCTTAATTTAATATAATTTATATACTTCGACCTTTTATAAAACAATACTATGTATACCTTATAAGTTTCTGTTTAAATACTTCCTAAATATCTGATTAACTTTAGCAAAAAATATAGTGATTGGTTTGCTGAACATCACAAACGTATATTACAACTACGTAGAAGATTAATTGGAGAATTCATTGAAGACGACATTATACCGATTATCGAAAACATATTATCACATTTCTATAGCTTATTTAATATGAAAAATGTTGCTACTAAATTTGATTTCTTTAGTGTTACATATGGTACTTGGATGTGTCCTACTCCGCGGTGTATAATGTGGATTGGTGGATTACGTCCAAATGATATGCTATAGGAAAGTACACGAAACTATTTCTTTACCTTATTTATTATTATTGGTTTTATATTAACTACTTTTTCATATTTCAATTTCGAGATTAACATACATTAACTTGATCTCGATTGTGACAGTAAATCAACAATCATATTGAAGTTTTTTGGACCTAAACTTGAAAAAAAAATGAAATCTTTAACATCTAAAATTACGAACGAAGAAATTGCACTTACTACAAGATTTAGAAATTTAGAAGCCACAATATCAAATACTTTAACAGGGAAAGATTTTGTGAATAAAAGAGATGAAGCGGCAATGTCAAGTTATCACAATTCTATGTCATTTTTAGTTGAAAAACTTACTATTATGCACAACTTGATGGATGAGGTATACTAAATCATAAACTTCATGCCAACGAAGCATTGATTCAATGGCATCCCCTTCACCTCGTGTGTTGGGGTTGAGATTAGGTCATGGGTTCGAGCCTCGCTCTGCCCATCCTATTAATTAATCTGCCTGAAATATGGATATCCAGATTGACCCAGGGGGTTTTCTTCTGGATTCATTCAGGATTCAAACCCGGTCCGCCTGCCCCTCGGGATGGTTAAAGGATCGGGTTCCTGTAGTGCGATTCGGGTTTCCTCCCGAACGCGTGTGTGTGTGCAAATGATGAGTGTCATTGAAATAAATGATACACTGATGCAAAGCTTGTCGTTAAAAAAAATCATAAACTTCATACATCTTCTAAATAATTAACAAAATATTACAATATTATGCATTTTATTACAAATATAATGTTTCAACTCATTATAGGCTGAAGGATTACGACAGAGACTTTCTCAAAGATGCACAAAGTACTAACAACAAGACAAAGAGTTATAGCACTATTCACAATTCATGATCATCTAAGAAGAACAACTATATTGTCGAATATGTGGAAAAATACAACGAAGATCTGAGATAACCATCCACAATTCTTAATTCAATCGCCTAAAACTACATCACGATATCGAAGATGATTTATTTAATTTTAATCAAAATTTTGTTTTCTTATTTATTCATTGGTACATTCTGAAACTTTAAAAATTTGAATCCCTTATAAACATTTGGTTTAATGTTTATCATAAACTTAATAATAGTTCGTTAGTATATTTTGAAACTTTAAAAATTTCAAGCCCCTAAAAAACATTTGGTTTAATGTTTATCTAGATATAATAATAGTTTTTTTTTTTTTTAATTTAATAGCTTAAATAATTAGACATTTCAAAATCCCGCGAAACCGCGGGTCTTTAACTAGTTGCCAAATTATTTGTCAGTTTTAGTACTGTCATTGATTGCTTTCAGTTCGCTAGACATTTTTGTTTGTCTTCAAATTTGTGTGTAATTGGTATTCACTGCTGCATCATGTAAGAGCACTAGGAGTCGTTCAGTGTTAAATTTAACACTGGATTTAACACCGATGTCGAAACAGGGGAAATCATTCAGTGTTAAATCTCAGTGTTAAATCATTATTTAATTATTTTTAACACTTTTAATAATATTTTTTAGTTTAATTATATATTAAAAATATAAAAACAAATGCAATACTAAATTTCATTAATAAAAAATTACATTAATTAAAAAAACAATACTTAAAAAAAATACATTACTTAATAAAAAATACAATACTTAATCCGTCCCCGACGTCTCACGATTAGCCCATACATGTTCAACCAAATCCGATTGTAGGCCCTCATGCACTTTCCTATCTTGCAATTCTTTAGTCCTCCTCCTGTAAGTTTCGCACCTCTCGATCCAAGTTGTTTGCATATTACGAACGGGTTCGTAAACCCAATCATTTTCGGTTGGAGCAAAACCAATATCTTCAACAATTATATTGTGTAAGATAACGCACGTATACATCATTTGTTTCATAACATTGATGCTATATACCCTTGCTGGTTGTTGTAGTATATGATAATGCCCTTGTAAAATACCAAAAGTCCTCTCAACATCCTTGCGTGTCGCTGCTTGTTTCTTCGAAAAGTACTTACGTTTTTCATCATTTGCACTTGAAAACGCCTTAACAAATGATGCCCACCCGGGATATATACCGTTGGCTAGATAATATCCTCTTTTGTACTCAACCCCATTTACATTAAAAGGAATGTATTCTATTTCTTCATTAAGCATTGAGTTGAAGAGATTACTAGCGTTCAAGACGTTTAAGTCGTTGTTTGAACCCGCAACCCCAAAGAAAGCATGCCAAATTCAGTTATCATATGAGGCTACGGCTTCTAGCATAATAGTTGAAACTTTGTGATCACCTCGAGTAAATTTACATTTCCATGCAACGGGACATTTTCCCCATGCCCAATGCATACAATCTATGCTTCCCATCATTCGAGGTAAACCGTGAATATCTTCGTGAGCTTCATACAATCGTTTGATATCATCTGTGGCAGGCGCTCGCATATATTCATCTTTATATAAATCAATAATACATTTACAAAAGTTCATTAGCGATTCATGACATGTTCGTTCCGACATTTGCAAGTACTTGTCAAAAAGATCGGGTGTATCACCATAAGCTAATTGTCGTAGAGCGGCATTTATTTTTAAGTATGTACTAATACTCAACTTGCCGCGTGCATCAACTTGTAAATGAAAATACTTAAAATATTCAGGTAGCATTTACGGTAGTTGAGAATATCTTCCACAATTCGGAGAAATAAGCGACGCCGCATCCGAAACCTTCTTTTAAAATTTTCGTCGGAGTATTTGCAACCTTCAACAAAATAGTCGGTAATAAGACGTACATGTGCGGCTTCATGTTCACGGTCTATGTAACGATGTGTGTTTGAACTTTCCTCCTCATTTTCACTTTCTAACGCCTCACTGTTTATTATATCGAACAATTGCATCAAATACTCTTCGTTAGACGATGATGTTGAAGACATCTTATGAATAAATAAGTTAATCTAGAGAAGGGAAGTTAATTTGGAGAATATGAAATAATATTATTGTTGTTGTAAAAATGACTATAAAATGTAGATGTATATATAGAAGGAAAAAAAAATTAGTATTTAATGAATATATCCATTGAATAACGGATATATTTTCAAACAAACACATCGTTACCAGAGCGACGGTGGTGCCCGACGGTAGGCTTTAACGCCGATTTAACGGTGGGAGGGAGTGAGATTTCCCACCGTCCCCACCTTTATGTGAAATTGGTGTTCGACTTCTGGTGGTGCTCTAAGCTTGGATATTTGTTGGTATCTTTCATCATTTACTCTTAATGTAGTAGTTAAATGTTTCTTATGACAGCCTTTTAATAAGTAGCTGATGATTCAAGTTTCATTACTTCATAATCACACTACCTTTATCATCTACAGTATTTCTAAGGTTACATTATTATTGTAAAGTTCGAATTAAACAAGGTTTGCTGAATCTGTGCAACTTGTGACCGCGAGTTTAGAGTTATGGTCGCAAGAATCACATCTGTGCTGAGAAAACAAAACTCGCGACCACCAGAATATCATTGCGGTCGCAAAAATGGTCGTTAAGTAGTTTCTCTTCAATTGGACCCACTTGTGATTCTATGGCAATGCAAGATGATTATGGGTCGCATATCTTGTTTTTTCGTACAAATGTACATCACATATGTATATAGATAAATATAATATTAGGGCTTCTTGCATATAAACAAGGACTACAAACCATATAATTTATGAAGTGATTCAATTGATATCAGAGCTTATTAATTTAATCCTTCTCAAACAGATATTTAAGAAGATAATAGCTGGAATGTATTTGGAAGAAATTCTGAAGCGAGTCTTGTTGAAGATGGTGGTAGAATCCGAGTTTTTTGGTGACACTGTGCCATCCAAACTTGAAAAGCCTTTCAATATCGAGGTACAGTACTCATCTTCAGCGTGTCAAATAAGTTCTGTACCTTAGCCGGGAACAAACCCATTTGACTAAACGAGTCAAAAACTACCAAAAAAGCCAAAAAAAAAAAAACTTGTAATGTGTCTGACCTTATGAAAAATATAACTTGGGTCAAAAACTACCCAAAAAGCCTTTTGAATTGTACTTGATATGGTCAGATTGTTCACAAATATAGTAGTATGTTTACAATTTTGCATTTACATAACATGTTTGATGTGGATGTAGGACCCCAGATATGTCTGCAGTGCATCACGACTCGACTGTTGACCTCAGAGTGGTGGCAACCAAGTTAAAAGACATACTTGAGGTACATATTTGTGCCTATCAGTTATGCTAATTGTGGGCCATATATAGATTTTTAAATGTAATCATTAATGTGGTTGGAGTGCAGATATTAAACACTTGTCTAAAGATGAGGAAAGTAATCGTGACGCTTTGTGAAATCGTCGCAACTCGTGGCGCTCGTATCTCAGCTGCAGGAATTTTAGGAATCCTCAAAAAAATCGGAAGAGATACAATTAAGGAAGGCGAAAAGAATCAGAAATTAATCATAGCGACGGATGGTGGATTGTTTGAACACTATACTAAATTCAGGGAAGCAATGCAATGTGGTTTGAACGAGTTGTTAGAAGCTTCTAGAAACATCATTATCGAGCTATCAAATGATGGTTCGGGCCTTGGGGCTGCTCTTCTTGCAGCCTCTCATTCCCAGTATCGCGAGTACTGAGTCCACATAGACTTGTATCGTTTTTTGTACCATTGTTTTTGGACTATGGTTTTCGAGGACTTGTTGGTTTTTGATATTTTTGTTTGCAAGAGTCCCCATAAGTTATGGGGAATGCAACATGCAAGGGTTTTGATGAGCTTTTATAGTTTCACATGGAATTGTATGTTGTTTTAAGATATATTAGTGAATTAAGTGAAGTGTTGGAACTTGATATTGCTCAATAACATCATATATATCTATCGCAATATCATGTAAAATGCTCTAGAATCGAGGATAATGAAGGCGTTTCTACAAGTGATAATCCAAGATGCGCAAATTTGTATCGGAAGAGTGATTTACAAAGAGTTTTGATGATTTATGACATTGGTTGATCCCGATACGACTTAAGGTCTATTTAGTGCTCTAAAATGGTAAAACAAAGCTTCCAAGGTGTTAGGCTTCGTCCAAATAAAAGAGGATTGAAAAGAAAGCGAAACAGTGGATTTCAGCATATCTGGACGCCGTCCGGGGTTATAGGACGCCGTCCAGCATCTTGAAACAGGACGCCGTCCTGGATTTGAAGACGCCGTCTAGCTCTTAAGGACGGGACGCCGTCCAGCCTTTTTGGACGCCGTCCCGTAGTAGGTTTCAGCCGACTTTTGTGCTTTTTACCTACTTTCTCCACTTTAAAACTACTGTTTTGAGGGACTGTTTCATAACTTACGAACCAGAGAGTACAGAGACGATTTTTAGGAGCAAAATTGGAGAACTCCAAGCTCTTGGAAGAGGCTCAACATCAAGACATCAAAGATCAAAACCTTCATCATCCAAGAACTCCTTGTTCTTGTAGGTTATTCCTTGTTCTAAAACAATGATTTCAGTTGTTAATCTGATTGTTATGTTGTCTGTTACCATGATTGTTGGCTAGTTTCTATAATGTTTGTCTAGATTAATAACCAAGGTATTGGATGTAATCTTATTGATTGAATGTATTATGTGTGATAGATTAAAGCTTGAATTAAGGACCATGCTTATTGCTGTTAAAATCATTTGTATCTAGTTAATTGATATGTTGTTGATAAAGAGAACTCTTGTTGATGTATCATATTGATTTACAATCAACTTGTCTTAGATTGATTGTTTACTAAACCGGACCAAGGGGGTAAACTAGATTAAAATGGTTAAACAAAATAGGAATGAATTGTGTAGAGCGAACGCAAAGACAATTGTTATTCAAGTCTTTGATCTAGCTAATCAACTAGTCACAAACGAAAAGGTCTAAGTAATAGGGAACCCTCACTTAGTAATTCTAGTTTGAGTACTCGCTAAAGAGAACTCTTGGCGGGTCGATTTAGGTGATTAGCATGCTTATAATAGTTATTTGATTACAAATACAAGAACCATAGTGAAAAGGGAACCCTTGATCTTGTGATTGTGTTTGCGTGTTTATTCAAGAGAACTCTTAGTGAACCTATTAGATAACTTACACACATAATTATTCAATCAGGCCTTAATATCAGAACTTACATCCAATACCGAGGGTAAAATATCTAGATGAACATTTCATCTCTTTGATTTAAATCAAAACTATCTTACTTGCTTTCTTTGCATTTATTTTCATCTTATAAATTTAAAAGACCAAAAATATTGTTTTTACATTTAACCTTCTCTGATTTGGCTAAATCGTTAAATGGCCACCAAAACATAAAACTTGTACCTTTAAGTTTTATTTACTTAGTTAATCATAATATAGTTTCTAATTCTAGTTTGGCTAATACAACTGTCCTTGGAACGATACACGGAACTAAACCAGTTACTATACTACTACACGATCGGGTACACTGCCCGTCAGTGTGTAGAAATCTTTAATTGGTATTTTTCCATATTATTTTATACGACAATTTATACGACACTTCTCGCACATCAAGTTTTTGGCGCCGCTGCCGGGGATCGAACCCGGGTCACCCGCGTGACAGGCGGGAATACTTACCACTATACTACAACGACGATTAAAGATTTCTACACACTAACGGGCAGTGTACCCGATCGTGTAGTAGTATAGTAACTGGTTTAGTTCCGTGTATCGTTCCAAGGACAGTTGTATTAGCCAAACTAGAATTAGAAACTATATTATGATTAACTAAGTAAATGAAACTTAAGAGTACACGTTTTATGTTTTGGTGGCCATTTAACGATTTAGCCAAATCAGAGAAGGTTAAATGTAAAAACAATATTTTTGGTCTTTTAAATTTATAAGATGAAAATAAATGCAAAGAAAGCAAGTAAGATAGTTTTGATTTAAATCAAAGAGATGACATGTTCATCTAGATATTTTACCCTCGGTATTGGATGTAAGTTTTGATATTAAGGCCTGATTGAATAATTATGTGTGTAAGTTATCTAATAGGTTCACTAAGAGTTCTCTTGAATAAACACGCAAACACAATCACAAGATCAAGGGTTCCCTTTTCACTATGGTTCTTGTATTTGTAATCAAATAACTATTATAAGCATGCTAATCACCTAAATCGACCCGCCAAGAGTTCTCTTTAGCGAGTACTCAAACTAGAATTACTAAGTGAGGGTTCCCTATTACTTAGACCTTTTCGTTTGTGACTAGTTGATTAGCTAGATCAAAGACTTGAATAACAATTGTCTTTGCGTTCGCTCTACACAATTCATTCCTATTTTGTTTAACCATTTTAATCTAGTTTACCCCCTTGGTCCGGTTTAGTAAACAATCAATCTAAGACAAGTTGATTGTAAATCAATATGATACATCAACAAGAGTTCTCTTTATCAACAACATATCAATTAACTAGATACAAATGATTTTAACAGCAATAAGCATGGTCCTTAATTCAAGCTTTAATCTATCACACATAATACATTCAATCAATAAGATTACATCCAATACCTTGGTAATTAATCTAGACAAACATTATAGAAACTAGCCAACAATCATGGTAACAGACAACATAACAATCAGATTAACAACTGAAATCATTGTTTTAGAACAAGGAATAACCTACAAGAACAAGGAGTTCTTGGATAATGAAGGTTTTGATCTTTGATGTCTTGATGTTGAGCCTCTTCCAAGAGCTTGGAGTTCTCCAATTTTGCTCCTAAAAATCGTCTCTGTACTCTCTGGTTCGTAAGTTATGAAACAGTCCCTCAAAACAGTAGTTTTAAAGTGGAGAAAGTAGGTAAAAAGCACAAAAGTCGGCTGAAACCTACTACGGGACGGCGTCCAAAAAGGCTGGACGGCGTCCCGTCCTTAAGAGCTAGACGGCGTCTTCAAATCCAGGATGGCGTCCTGTTTCAAGATGCTGGACGGCGTCCTATAACCCCGGACGGCGTCCAGATATGCTGAAATCCACTGTTTCGCTTTCTTTTCAATCCTCTTTTATTTGGACGAAGCCTAACACCTTGGAAGCTTTGTTTTACCATTTTAGAGCACTAAATAGACCTTAAGTCGTATCGGGATCAACCAATGTCATAAATCATCAAAACTCTTTGTAAATCACTCTTCCGATACAAATTTGCGCATCTTGGATTATCACTTGTAGAAACGCCTTCATTATCCTCGATTCTAGAGCATTTTACACGATATTGCGATAGATATATATGATGTTATTGAGCAATATCAAAACACCCCACACTTAAACCTTGCTTGTCCTCAAGCAATTCTTTCTTTACAAAGTAGAACAATATCAAACATAATCACACAATATAGATTACAAACATTACATGAATCACTCGAAGCACACGGAACACACACGTTGATATGAAACACAACTCACGCTATATACACAATGGAAACACACGCTTTAAGTATAGCACACTTTTATTGAAATCACACGCACGCTATATACACAATGGAAACACACACACACATTTTTGGGAGATTAAAGCCAAGTATCCGAAAAATTTGACCCTAGGGAAATCAGGATCTTATGAAAACGTTTTATGATTTTGAAAATATCATGCTAGTTTTTAATACCAAGCAAGTTTTCCGATTTTGATCGGATTTTCTGAATTTTTAAAAATGAGTGCGGGTTTCCCGCTATTGGTCAAGCCAATCCCTCCCACGGTACCTAACATTACGAGATGTCGGTAGAAAATAATGTGCTTTAAGAGGATACACATTACGTCCGGACATCATTGACAATTATTAGGTAATCATCTAATCCGTTAAATCAATCATGAAGATTGAGGTTTATCAGTCTTAAAAGCTGATATTTTACCTTTCTGGAGGTTATCCTTCCGGGGATCTGATAAATCACTAACATTTTGTGTATACATGGTGCCCCCCGTTTTACTAGTTAATCTCCCTCATTGAGATAAACTTTGACTACCAGTTTCCCTGTTTGACGTTGAGGCCTGGTAGATTTCCAGTCGATGTCAGTAATGACTTTTCAAGAGTTTTTGTCACCCTACACCTGGTCTGGACTACATCTTCTGAATTGAATCAGTAAGTGTGTCATTCGGAAGACTTTACTTCCTTGAGGATGGAAAAGATACATCCTATTGGTCATATCAAGTGGTCGGACGCAACATTGTCCTTGTTAGGAGAAACAATGAGGACCGTCCTTAGGGTTTTCGATCTGGCGCGAGATCCGGTTTCCGACCACGCTATACAATTGTGACAACCCGGAAATTTCCAACCAAATTTAAACTTTAATCTTTATATGTTTCCGACACGATAAGCAATATTTGTTAAGTTAAATTTCAAGAATTTTAAACTATGTTCATACATTCATTCAACCTCGACCAAGTTCCAACGATTCACGAACCATTAAACGAATATGATTATATATGAATATGTGTATATATATTATAACTTGAAACGTAAATAAAATATTAGATTAAATACTTTATATGATTGTATCTGTTTCAAAATGTTTATCAATGGAATTAGAAGATAAGATCAAATGATTGAATTAGCATATATATTGAATTATGATTACAAGTCTCTGTTGAAAGGTCCACGTTGATTTGAGAAATCTTTCTATTTTAACAATATTCGGAAAATGGTAAAGTGATTTATAAATAAGAACAAATTGTTAATCATTGAGAACTAGACAAAGGATAGTGGAAGATTGAATCTCATAAAGACTCGATTGATCTATTTAGTTTCAAACGTACAAAAACGTTTTCAGTTTAAAAAGAACTTTATTATTAAAACGTATATAACTTTTATAAATATCTAGAACCACTTTTGACAACTCATTACTTAACTAGTATGATAAAGATAACGATATTTATATTTTATTTTATTAAATATATATAATGATTTAAATTAATATTATATATATTTATACGCGTATTATACGTATTATGTAGTTTTATACTTTTACTATACTTAAACTTTACCTTTACTTTATTTTTACTTTACTTTAACTTTAATAATTCACTTTAATAATTCATACTTTAATAATTCACTTTAATAATTCACTTTAATAATTCATACTTTAATAATTCACTTTAATAATTCAAAAATCTATTATAAATAGAATTCAATAGGTTTCATTATTTGATAGAAACTTGAAAATATTTTTCTCTAAACTCTCTCAATCGATTTACATATATATATTTACTCCGTATTATTTCAAGATATTATTAGTATACATAAAATATTACGACGGAGTGCTGTCCGAGTGATTTCGAAATTGTTTTTCGAGTGGGATAGGATTAAGGAAATTATGGGTTATAGCTGTGGAGGTGGTTGAGTATGGTTCATGGGTATGCTCGTGATGTCAATATAGTGTTTATCATTTCCGTTGCGTCTACGTACCTTTCCTGCAATATTGAATCTCAATATTGATACGTGAGTACTCATAATTTAACTTTTACATACTAATAGTGTATCCCTGACTAGTGCTCGAGTATTTAGGATTATGCATGCTTGTACTTTTGATATTGCCCTTAGACAGGTTAGGTTGAATCTTGAATTAGTTACACTTGCGGTTGAGATAAGGTATAAGATATGCATGTCCTTAGAAAGCTAGCGAAAAATTAATAACTTTTCCTTTAGATATCGAATGGTTTCGATGAACGGATTAGAAGTTATAATCAATTGAATTTTCGATATTTTTATTAAAAATGATTATTATTATCGTCGTTTTTATCGTCGTTCTAGTTTTATCCTATTATTATCATTATTATTATCTTTATCAATAAAAGGGATTTATCATTAAAAATTATTTTTTTTTATTACTATCGTTAAAGTTATAATTAGTATTATTATTATTATTATCCAATTATTATTATTATTATTATTATTATTGGTATTATTATTATTATCATTATTAATATATATATCATTATTTAAAAATAGTTATTGTTATTGTTATTATTATTATTACTATATTATCATTAAGATAATTATTAGTATTATCGTTAATAATGTTATAGTAACTATTATTATTAATATTAGTGTAATTAAAACAAATATTTGTAACACCTAATTATTATTTTGATTACTATTATTATCATTATTATGAACACGATATAAAAGACGATTAAAAGCTATTAAACGAAACGATTAGGAAATAATTGGTAAGAGTTTCATGATGAAATTAAAATATTATAAGATATTGATTTAGATAAAATTATCGTTCTTATTATTTTTATCATTACTATTATTATTAAAAGTATCGTTAGTATTAAAACTATCATTTTAACAAAAATTATCATTTTAATAGAAATGTCATTGTTACTATAAAATATCATTATTATTATTATTTTAAATAGAATTATTATTTTAAAGATAATATTAAAAATTATCGTAAATCGTAAATATTAAAGTTATCATAATTAGAATTATCGTTTTAAAATAATATCATCCTAGTAATTATAAATATTGATATTTTTATAATAATAATTATTATTACAAAATAATACAACTTTTACTTACTATCATTATAGATATTATTTTATCTAATAAATATGTGATACAAACATATTTTACTACGTGTAATAACTTACTTTAATAATACCTATCATATTATCTTTATGATATTAAATGAACCCTATAAATTTTATTACTTAAATATATATAAAAAGTATATTTTATTATATAAATTTAATATAAAATTTTATTTATTAATAAATAAATTATATTATTTACTCTAATAAATCTTTTAAAAATATTTAAAAATATAAAATGACGATATTTAAACTATATATTAATCATGTATAGATTTTTGGAAATTATTTTGAGTCAAATTTACTTTTGTTGACTTTTGCATATTAGTCTCGAGCATTAGGATTGTGGTACACTATGACTTGACCTAATTTGTTAGACAAATATTGACCAACACATAAATATATATAATTAATTTAGGTTCGTGAATCCGAGGCCAACCTTGCACTTGTTCAATGACGTTATATGTATTTTTACTACGAAATACAGTATGGTGAGTTTCATTTGCCTTTTTACCCTTTATATTTTTGGGACTGAGAATACATGCGCTTTTATAAATGTTTAACGAAATAGACACAAGTAATTGAAACTACATTCTATGGTTGAATTATCGAAATCGAATATGCCCCTTTTTATTAAAGTCTGGTAATCTAAGAATTAGGGAACAGACACCCTAATTGACGCGAATCCTAAAGATAGATCTATTGGGCCTAACAAACCCCATCCAAAGTACCGGATGCTTTAGTACTTCGAAATTTATATCATGTCCGAAGGAGGATCCCGGAATGATAGGGGATATTCTTAAATGTATCTAGTTAATGTCGGTTACCAGGTGTTCACCATATGAATGATTATTTTTGTCTCTATGCATGGGACGTATATTTATGAGAACTGGAAATGAAATTCTTGTGGTCTATTAAAATGATGGAAATAAATGATTATGATAAACTAATGAACTCACCAACCTTTTGGTTGACACTTTAAAGCATGTTTATTCTCAGGTGTTAAAGAAATCTTCCGCTGTGCATTTGCTCATTTTAAAGATATTACTTGGAGTCTTTCATAGCATATTTCGAAGAACGTTGCATTCGAGTCATTGAGTTCATCAAAGATTATTATTAAATCAATTTATAGTTGTATAGTGGATATTATGAAATGGTATGCATGCCTGTCAATTTTCGATGTAAAGAAAGATTGTCTTTTAAAAACGAATGCAATGTTTGTAAAATGTATCATATAGAGGTCAAATACCTCGCAATGTAATCAACTATTGTGAATCGTTTATAATGTATATGAACGGGTCCTTTCAGTTGGTATCAGAGCGGTGGTCTTAGCGAACCAGGTCTGCATTAGTGTGTCTAACTGATAAGTCGATAGGATGCATTAGTGAGTCTGGACTTCGACCGTGTCTGCATGTCAAATGTTTTGCTTATCGTTTTGTGTCGAAAATTAACTACTTATCATCCTCAGGAAATTACCTGCTTATCATTTTTAGTCTAAGACACGTCTTGCTGCATTGATTGCATGAATAGTGTATAGACAAAAATTCATATCTTAGCATATCTGCTAAATCATATCTTATCGTATCTGTTACTTTAAACTTTGCCTGACATATCCCGCAAAGTCCTCCGTAATCTACGAAATCTTTTGATCTATATATATATATATATATATATATATATATATATATATATATATATATATATATATATATATATATATATATATATATATATATATATATATATATTCTATGTAATTAGAATACCATTCGATAGCCGGAAAATCATTTCATATCGAAAAACCCTTTATTCAATCGTACGAAATGGAATTCGTCATTAGTTCAAGTTCCTCAGATTATGAAATGGAATCCCACTCAAGCTCCGAAAGCAGTGTGACCGGAATGGATCAATCAATCAGTCATCACCTATTCTGGATGAATTGGGGATGGGTTCGTAGCCTCCTCAATCATTGAAGACAAGAAGAAGGTGATCCCTTCCATTCACCACATTGTCCTCTTGACGAAGAACCTGAAGCACTTACCGACGAACCTGTCCGAAACACTATTTTCTCTCTTATTTCCAGAGTATCTCGTCACGATTATATACTACATCAAATTCTAGATTTTATTTATCCGCTTGTCCGAACCGACAATCATCCCGGTGTAATAGAAGAAGTCAACGAGCTTCGCGCTCGGGTAGTGGCTTTGGAGAATATGGTGCAAAGGTTACAAACACCAGCAGCAGCACCAGCAGCATAATCAGTACCACCAACATCAACGTCAACAGTACCATTACTACCCCCAACCACAACCGTGTCGTAAACCTCAACTCCACAATCTGTCCCACGAGTATCAAGGTCATACGTCCTATAAATAACATGGAAGACCAACAACAACAAACGATGAAGTATTAATTCATGACTTCATCGGAGAAATATTTTACGGTGATTATGTAATCTCTAAAATTTTAGAGATTACTTATTCTAGATCTAACCATAAATCAGATGAGTGGACCGAAATGATAAAAGAAATCCTGACCAGAATGGTGCACGATTTACAAACTAGACTTGTTTTACCAACAGTATCAACAGTACCGCCAGCATCACCAGCATCGTCAGTGTTGTCAGCATCAGCATTAGCAGCGCCTATAACCTCACAAGCTCCGTCAGTTCAAGAATCACCGCGGACATCATTATGAATCAACAACGAGTATATTGTATCAACGAGTTATGAAGAATTAACTCATTTCCACTGAAGGATTTATATGTATATCTTATATATAAATCTTTAAACCATAATAAATTTTTCCGTACTAAGCTATTATGTGTGAATCTTAACTACTCGGTTAATTCATATTACTAATATGCAATAATGCACGTCCTTCGTCCGCAACTTAACTATCGTTAACTACAACCTCTGTCTCAATTTAATAAATTCCAATTCATAATAAATCAAGTGTATTATTCAAATATATGTTGATTTTACACTTTCGTCATCAATGTACTCGAAACTTTTCAGATAACATCATTCGTACTTTGCGAAGTTCACAAGAATTTAATGAAAACCAACATCATGCCCCAACAAATAACGAAGTATTGATTCATAATTTCAATATTATTGAAGTAATACTTATGTAATCTCTAAAGCCTTTAAGGGATTATTCAATTCTAGTTTCAACCGTAAATTAAATGAGTTTAATTTAATATTAACTCATTAAATCGATATTACATCTGAAGAAAATATGCATATATATATATATATATATATATATGCATATATATATATATATATATATATATATATATATATATATATATATATATATATATATTTTCAAAAAGACTGTAATAAAAATTCTTTTGTACAAAATATTAATTGTGAAATATTTTTTTAACGGGTAGGTAATACCCGAGAGATATATAAATTCACAATTAATATGTTACATTCTTCGAATCTGATTCAACAATCATCAACTATACTCACTATTTTCTCAAACAATATATATTCTTTTATAGAAATCAAAACAACCATACTCATTCAAAATTTAATTGCATATTCTGATTTTGAAATCTCATAATTCAACTCGAGATATGACCGAAATCATCACTCTTAGATCCTTACATCTTTCACAAGCTATACTTTGACTTCAAAACTGTGTTAGAACATCATATGTATATTAACGATTACAATCTGTGTTCAAAACCCTTCAAAATTTCTGAAGACACTTCAAATAATAAACAATCGAGATGATGATCCAACCACATATTAACTACAGTCTTGCATCTGAAAAGCTCTCGAAACCAGAGTCATAATTTAACACGTATCCGTGTCAGACCCTTTGGAATTTATTAGCAAAAATAACTTTGCGATTCCTTTTCAAATTAGTCAGTTTTGTCACAGCTTTAGCAAGTCAACTTCGACTTTTCAGTTGAAACAGTCTTATTATAACCTTGATATAGACGTTGCCCTTTCGTCATCGTTACCGGAGAACCTTTTATGTCTCACCACATTAAAAATAAACTTACCAAAAACTTCACTGATCTTTGACTTTCCGAAAAGTCATTATATTTATCGAAACCCCATCATTTACTCATCCGCATCTTGTAGCAAGAATTGTCATGCCAATTACTGGGAATCAGCAATTAGTATTTTGAAATCTTGCAGCATGTCTCTGCCAACAGTTATAGGTGTATATATAACGTCTATCTCCTAGACTTATATACTTTGAATGTGAAGTTTCTGAAAAACACCCTAAACTGCGAACTAGTTCTCCGAAGTTTGGAAAATGCTGATGAAGCAGCAAAAAAACTGTAAACGACCTTAACAGTCAAAAGTTTGATAATAAAGGATAGTGTGTTGGAAAAGCTTAGAAAAAGAGAAGGTTTGGAACTGGAAAACGGATTAAGCAAACCATGAAGGAGGCTATGGACAAATCACAAAGACTAAACCTGCCTTCAAAGAATCCAAATGATTCAGTGTCTGCTGAAATTATTATCAAATACCTTACTCCTGACTCTAAACCCTTGTGAATAATATTCTTCATCATCCTTTGATCTTAGATATTCTAAAATATCATCATATCTTTCATTATAAATATCCTCCATATTTCTGAAGATATTTTCTTAATTTTTCTTATTTGAAATCATTTACCTCTTCGCGCTATCTGTATTACATCATAAAAGAAACTATTTTAGTTTCTAAATTCTGAAACATTCAAGTTTAAAATAGAAATATTTTGAAGTAGTGTTGGGAACTGAAGCATGAATTAGTATAATATAATGACACTTGATCAACGTGATTATATTACAGTAAGTCATGCTGAGTTTCTAAATGGAACGTGATGATTCACAGATCATAACATCATCATGTGCCATGTTATACGACTCTTGTATTCTATTGAACCTCTAAAATATCAAGAAAATATTTCTTGATGATTCGGCCTTTTCCAAGGTATTCTAGTAATTTGACAAGTCAAGATCGTGCCATCACAATTTCCTTCCTAGAACATTAAAAATGTTCATTTCGAAATTCATATCTGTGAATTCTGGACCATTACAAGCGGTGCTTAATCGCAAGAAGAAGAAACGAAAGGACAAAACTCCGAAATAGAAATTGGGGTATAAATTGCAGCAAATAAAAGAGAGCATTAATTGTGAATGATAATGATTATAGAAGACAGAAGCAGAGACTTTGAAATATAAGGGAACATATAAAGCCCAACGATAAAACATAAATTATAAACCATATATATCGATGCATATAGCAATATAAAGACACGGGAGAACTAGAAACACTATAAACCCAAGAGTATAGTAGAAGTAAATAGATTCTTCCGGCGGTAGATGAAAAAGAAGAATGACCGATATGAAAGTTAGAAGTATATCGAGAATCAGAACTGGATGGAGCATATTGATGAATACTTTAAAATATGAGTTGAGGGGAAAAGAATAGAAGGTGATGAAACATGACTAGGAACTTAGAAATCAACAGATTTAACTCACACAATGGCGGAATAAGTGAATCAAATCCTCTAGTGAATAGGTTAAGTTTTTTTTGATTAATTTAGTCAAATCACAGCTAAATCAAGTGTGATTAGATCAACACCTAGAGCTATTATTCACCACCTGGGTGATTTGGACTGAGAGAGAATCGGAGGAGCTCACTAGATCTGAGTGTGTGTAACAAATGAGAGGCTTAACCTAAAATGAAGAACATAAGACTTTATATACCCCTGCTGTTGACTCACCCATACGATTCATTCATCACACGTACGAGTTGGCTTCATCAGTCGTACGGGTGATCACTCACTCGTGTCTTCTTATTTAGGTCGTAATTGTGACTTAGCTCAGCATCAACCATGCGTATGAGCCTGTCAGCTGTACTAGTGAGGCTTCACTCGTATGTCTGACTAAGTCTAACATAGTCAAACATCTAAATCTCGTTCCTGCAGTTCCTGTAACCACATACAAACACGGATAGTATAATAACGAACAATCATGGTGGCCTGTAAACTGTTGTACCTGCAATGGACGTGGGTAGATGTCTAGGGACTTGCATAAAATGCATCAACAGAAGGTGTGAGTTGTAAGGAAACGAAGGAGGTGAATTTATAAGAAAATCTCAGACAGAACAATTAAAATAGACGATCGCATTTAAAGCGGATCCTAATTCCCTTGATTACCGGAGAGTCAAATCTTATTAAGAAGATTTTCTTCAAATCCCTTGAAATCTGGGAATCAATCATATCTACGTCAAATGATAAGATGAATCTACACTTACTCATTTCACTCTTCTATGTTAGCTTCATTCGTACTCTTCATATAAATGGATTGTTTATCCAAATTATTCGCTGATAATAAAACTCTAATTTTCAGCCCGTATGCATCATGAAAACATACTTATTATCATTCACGACCTTTCCACTCAAATTTCGGGACGAAATTTCTTTAACGGGTAGGTACTGTGACAACCCGGAAATTTCCAACCAAATTTAAACTTTAATCTTTATATGTTTCCGACACGATAAGCAATATTTGTTAAGTTAAATTTCAAGAATTTTAAACTATGTTCATACATTCATTCAACCTCGACCAAGTTCCAACGATTCACGAACCATTAAACGAATATGATTATATATGAATATGTGTATATATATTATAACTTGAAACGTAAATAAAATATTAGATTAAATACTTTATATGATTGTATCCGTTTCAAAATGTTTATCAATGGAATTAGAAGATAAGATCAAATGATTGAATTATCATATATATTGAATTATGATTACAAGTCTCTGTTGAAAGGCCCACGTTGATTTGAGAAATCTTTCTATTTTAACAATATTCGGAAAATGGTAAAGTGATTTATAAATAAGAACAAATTGTTAATCATTGAGAACTAGACAAAGGATAGTGGAAGATTGAATCTCATAAAGACTCGATTGATCTATTTAGTTTCAAACGTACAAAAACGTTTTCAGTTTAAAAAGAACTTTATTATTAAAACGTATATAACTTTTATAAATATCTAGAACCACTTTTGACAACTCATTACTTAACTAGTATGATAAAGATAACGATATTTATATTTTATTTTATTAAATATATATAATGATTTAAATTAATATTATATATATTTATACGCGTATTATACGTATTATGTAGTTTTATACTTTTACTATACTTAAACTTTACCTTTACTTTATTTTTACTTTACTTTAACTTTAATAATTCACTTTAATAATTCATACTTTAATAATTCACTTTAATAATTCACTTTAATAATTCATACTTTAATAATTCACTTTAATAATTCAAAAATCTATTATAAATAGAATTCAATAGGTTTCATTATTTGATAGAAACTTGAAAATATTTTTCTCTAAACTCTCTCAATCGATTTACATATATGTATTTACTCCGTATTATTTCAAGATATTATTAGTATACATAAAATATTACGACGGAGTGCTGTCCGAGTGATTTCGAAATTGTTTTTCGAGTGAGATAGGATTAAGGAAATTATGGGTTATAGCTGTGGAGGTGGTTGAGTATGGTTCATGGGTATGCTCGTGAGGTCAATATAGTGTTTATCATTTCCGTTGCGTCTACGTACCTTTCCTGCAATATTGAATCTCAATATTGATACGTGAGTACTCATAATTTAACTTTTACATACTAATAGTGTATCCCTGACTAGTGCTCGAGTATTTAGGATTATGCATGCTTGTACTTTTGATATTGCCCTTAGACAGGTTAGGTTGAATCTTGAATTAGTTACACTTGCGGTTGAGATAAGGTATAAGATATGCATGTCCTTAGAAAGCTAGCGAAAAATTAATAACTTTTCCTTTAGATATCGAATGGTTTCGATGAACGGATTAGAAGTTATAATCAATTGAATTTTCGATATTTTTATTAAAAATGATTATTATTATCGTCGTTTTTATCGTCGTTCTAGTTTTATCTTATTATTATCATTATTATTATCTTTATCAATAAAAGGGATTTATCATTAAAAATTATTTTTTTTTATTACTATCGTTATTATCGTTAAAGTTATAATTAGTATTATTATTATTATTATCCAATTATTATTATTATTATTGGTATTATTATTATTATCATTATTAATATATATATCATTATTTAAAAATAGTTATTGTTATTGTTATTATTATTATTACTATATTATCATTAAGATAATTATTAGTATTATCGTTAATAATGTTATAGTAACTATTATTATTAATATTAGTGTAATTAAAACAAATATTTGTAACACCTAATTATTATTTTGATTACTATTATTATCATTATTATGAACACGATATAAAAGACGATTAAAAGCTATTAAACGAAACGATTAGGAAATAATTGGTAAGAGTTTCATGATGAAATTAAAATATTATAAGATATTGATTTAGATAAAATTATCGTTCTTATTATTTTTATCATTACTATTATTATTAAAAGTATCGTTAGTATTAAAACTATCATTTTAACAAAAATTATCATTTTAATAGAAATGTCATTGTTACTATAAAATATCATTATTATTATTATTTTAAATAGAATTATTATTTTAAAGATAATATTAAAAATTATCGTAAATATTAAAGTTATCATAATTAGAATTATCGTTTTAAAATAATATCATCCTAGTAATTATAAATATTGATATTTTTATAATAATAATTATTATTACAAAATAATACAACTTTTACTTACTATCATTATAGATATTATTTTATCTAATAAATATGTGATACAAACATATTTTACTACGTGTAATAACTTACTTTAATAATACCTATCATATTATCTTTATGATATTAAATGAACCCTATAAATTTTATTACTTAAATATATATAAAAAGTATATTTTATTATATAAATTTAATATAAAATTTTATTTATTAATAAATAAATTATATTATTTACTCTAATAAATCTTTTAAAAATATTTAAAAATATAAAATGACGATATTTAAACTATATATTAATCATGTATAGATTTTTGGAAATTATTTTGAGTCAAATTTACTTTTGTTGACTTTTGCATATTAGTCTCGAGCATTAGGATTGTGGTACACTGTGACTTGACCTAATTTGTTAGACAAATATTGACCAACACATAAATATATATAATTAATTTAGGTTCGTGAATCCGAGGCCAACCTTGCACTTGTTCAATGACGTTATATGTATTTTTACTACGAAATACAGTATGGTGAGTTTCATTTGCCTTTTTACCCTTTATATTTTTGGGACTGAGAATACATGCGCTTTTATAAATGTTTAACGAAATAGACACAAGTAATTGAAACTACATTCTATGGTTGAATTATCGAAATCGAATATGCCCCTTTTTATTAAAGTCTGGTAATCTAAGAATTAGGGAACAGACACCCTAATTGACGCGAATCCTAAAGATAGATCTATTGGGCCTAACAAACCCCATCCAAAGTACCGGATGCTTTAGTACTTCGAAATTTATATCATGTCCGAAGGAGGATCCCGGAATGATAGGGGATATTCTTAAATGTATCTAGTTAATGTCGGTTACCAGGTGTTCACCATATGAATGATTATTTTTGTCTCTATGCATGGGACGTATATTTATGAGAACTGGAAATGAAATTCTTGTGGTCTATTAAAATGATGGAAATAAATGATTATGATAAACTAATGAACTCACCAACCTTTTGGTTGACACTTTAAAGCATGTTTATTCTCAGGTGTTAAAGAAATCTTCCGCTGTGCATTTGCTCATTTTAAAGATATTACTTGGAGTCTTTCATAGCATATTTCGAAGAACGTTGCATTCGAGTCATTGAGTTCATCAAAGATTATTATTAAATCAATTTATAGTTGTATAGTGGATATTATGAAATGGTATGCATGCCTGTCAATTTTCGATGTAAAGAAAGATTGTCTTTTAAAAACGAATGCAATGTTTGTAAAATGTATCATATAGAGGTCAAATACCTCGCAATGTAATCAACTATTGTGAATCGTTTATAATGTATATGAACGGGTCCTTTCAACAATCACCGCTCTCTCACGGTTTACACTCGTTTTGGTACAAGTGACCTACAAGTTAGCTTACTAAACTAGTAGGATTTTCATTCAAATAATTGAATGATAGTGCAACTTCAAAGACTATTAATAATTTAAAATGTAAACCAACATTTATTTTCTAGATTTTAAGATCATAATGCGTATAACATGGTTTTTGGACTTTTAATCGTTTAAGGCTACTTGAAAATTTTAAAATTTTTATAATAAACGCCTTAATTTTAGTGAAACGAGTTCCCGATAAATTTCTATTCCCCACCCCACACTTGAGATCATGCAAGGCCCTCATTGAATGAAATCAGAAAAAGGATTAAATTTAGAGGGTAAAGCGATAGGGTGATTGTAGAAATTTTCAATTTTTAACCTGCAAATCGTGGAACATGTAGACGGATGCCGCTGAACTTACTGCCAGCATAAGAGCATCGTCCATTCCGCGATTATCATCATACACACATCATAATATCAAATGTCGCTGAACTTAATGCCAGTCTTTGAAGTTCAATCACGCTGCACAAATTAACAAACCACACAATTTATAATAAAAAGAACGGTGTTTTTACAACCACAACCGTTCATAAATCCACATAATTAGCCAGTTATTACAAACCAAATATTATCTAAAATCACACCACACAAATTAAATTGTCTCAAAACAAAGTACAAAATGATCAAAGGCACGCAGGCCTAGTTATCATACGGCCAAAAATAATTACCCGAACCATCTCTGTACGGGCGTCCCTGTGGATATTCCCGCTCAAATCTGTTCCGAGCATCCTGCAACGCAGCGGTAGAGTTATAAATCGGATGAGGGGGAGGTGGATGTTCAGGATCCGTGTAGTATTGGGGTGTCAGACGTGTCGTTCCATAGTACTGCTCGGGGTTGGAATAAAACAACTCTGAGTTATGGTTATTCCAATCAATACCATAACTGTTCCATCCCGTATTGTGTACTTGAGCAATCTGGCGTTGCTCCATTCGTTGCTGACTATCCCACATTTGGTTGTTGTGCGTCCTTTGTTCGTTCGGGCTCAACCTCATGTTATTAACACTACCAACCAAACTGTCCCAACTTGATTGGGACGGATGCCACGGAACCTGATCACCAACGTTAGTCTGTGCCTCCATTTCCGCCTCTTCTTCCTGCTGCTGTTCTTGCTGCACGCCACTGCCACTTGCGCCACCTGCCTCAAAAGGTACCAAATGCCCATTTCTATCTTTCATAAGAATTTCAGCATTAATATAAGAAACCTTTTTTAATTTTTAATGGTTTCATGACGTTCGTACACTCCTGTAATCTGCTGAAATCTATGTTAAAATGTCGAGCAATTCGGGTGATGTAGTGGCCTCCCAGAAGTGGCTTCTGTTGCCGTGTCTCGGTAGCAATGGCCAGGAAATAATTACCGATCAACCCAGGAATGTCGGTATAGCAACCCCACTTTATTTGGTCCATAATCCATAAATCCAACGTTTTCACTTTCTCGTTACCCTCAACCCTCGCATTAAAAGTGCATGCGATAAGTCTATGAAGCAGTTTATCATCCCGGGCTGCGATTTCGTTGTACATGTGCCTGCTTGATCTAAATTGTGCAGCCGCATTCGGCCTACAAATCCTTCGCCAATAAGAAACATCACTAAATTCATGCCGGCCAACATAATCGGAGGCCCGCAAGTATTCACCTAACTGGGTATCGGTGAGTTCCTCAAAAATACCCAAAACTCGGCATAGCTCAAAACTACTTATACCCCTGTACTCACCCCCTAAACGAAATCGAAGAAAGTCATTTGACAAATAATCGCTGACATTGTTAAACCGCACAGTTGAGTAGAATTCTTTAAGCAGCACCGGATAAATTGGTTCGTTGATGCTGAAAACTTGCTCCCAAGCGTGGGTGGCTACTCTACCGTAGGGGATGGCGAGTAAGTTAGAAACATGGCGGCGCATACCCGCCTCTTCCAATGGGCCCCAGATAAAATACCAAGTGGCATTAATAGGCCTACGGTTTATCGTCTCAAATGTTTCTGTGTAGTCTTCGTCGTTTTGAACCTGTGTCAACCAAACTCGAGGATCATTTCGATCCTCCTCTTCTTCTTCTCCTGACGATGATGATGAATGATGTTGCTGTTGTGGTGGTGGTTGTCGTGGTGGAGCCAAACCTGCTGTCCTTCCTCTCTTTGCCGGTCCTCCTCGGCTTGAATGTCCCTGCAAAACATTAACACCAAACCAAAAGAACATAGAAACCGTTGTGTTAATGTTAGCTAAAACATAACCGAGTAGCAAGAGAACTTAATCATTTCATTTCAAGTTCATAAGTATTATGACTCATTTAAGCAAAAGCGTATGTTCACAATTTTAAACCAAAGTCAACTATAGTCAACATAAACCCGTTAATAATTTTTCAAAAATGAAAATCACAACTTCACAACGTAGCATCAACTTATGACTCAAGGATTCAAGCATGTTGTGTTATAGGTCATAACATTTAAATTTGCATTCTAATGATATTCCTCACAAATCATAACACATTTTTCGCAATTTTAGTTCAAATGACCTATTATAACATCATACATTATGGCATTCCATTCCATCAATTTACTTCAACAGGCCCATACAAATGAAAATCAAGCATACATACTTCATAAGTTCATTACAATTCAACAATATGCTAAAAAATTCAAGAACATTCAAAAATGACCCGGCCAATTTGACATCAATATCACCAACACAATTAAATACTTCACAAGATTCATTAACATCATACACAAACTCGACATCATGAACTAATCACCCTAAATTCGGATTCAAATTCCACAAACCCTAAAATCATGAACAAACCTTTAAAAGCATGTAATCTTTGCAAAATAAACACATTATGGGCAATTAAACTACTAAGTGTTATAATATATAGAATATAAATATAATAGAGTGGATAGTCAATTTTGATACACAAAATTAATGTTATTGTATTACCTAAAGTACTTGAATTCTTGCTATAAATAGACCTTCAAGCAAGCATAATACTTGCTCATTTCTTATAAGAAAATTTCTCTCTTTACTCATATACTCTTGTTCTTAAGATTTTCAAAGTCTATATTCAAGAACCAATCCACTAAAGGTAGTTATAAGCCTACTGAATTATAACACGTTATCAGCACGAAGTGCTCCGTATAAACAAGGTTTATCTAAGCAAGTACAAGTCACTAATCAAGATAAATATTTAAGTCCGGCAGTACGCTGCTTCGGACCGGTGTACCCTGGGAACAGACGTCGAATCTGTTTAAGGGAATTGTGTCAAACACAAGTCCGGTTCAACCTAATATCGGTTAGATCGTTTTAACTTTACGCTCTTAATCTGATTATTTATTATACATATTTACAATCTTGTTATTATGTTTGTGATAATATGTATACTTGTTTTCAGTTTCGTATAATATATTCCTACAATCTTAAACAGACTCGAGTTCTCATTTACGAAACTGAGTTCATGTTTACACATCACGTTTTAAACAGATTTTAGATATGTGCTTACTGTTTGTGTTTTGCTCATATCATGAACTGATTTGAAATTTATGGCTACAATATTTTTGTCATAAATATTTCAACTTGCTTTAGCAATATTTTAAATTATTGACGTTTGCTTTAATAGACTCTTTTTATATAATCTATTGATTGATGATTGATCATACATGAATATTGTTTGTAAATCGAGATTGATTGATTATATATGAATATTGTCTGTAAATTGATCGATGTCTCCGTTTTAAAACATATATTGTTTGTTGTTAAAGGAATTGCTCAATTAATAAGTTAGAGCCATTTTAATATATTATAGAGATCATGTAGTGGAGCATCGAAATCAAAATACTTTTATTACTCGTAGAATTTAACTTAATTGTGAATAAGCAACTAGTTATTATTAGCTGTTTAGTAATTGCCAAGTATATGATTGTGTATTATTACCGACTATAGTGTGCTTGAATAAATATAATCGGTTGATTTTTGAAGAGAACAATATATAAACGTTTATAACGGATCTTGTTGCATAAACATTTTGGTTGCTTCATACTTATAAATATGCTCATGGAGAATACATGATTTATTGAATCTGTTTATTTTAGTTTTATAGTTTACGCTCTTATTTGTTTGGATCATTAAAACTAAGTTGTTAAACATATATTTTATTATCTTTCATGCGTATGTACGGTAAGTTAATTAACCAAATTTCCTATTTATAAAAAGCAATCATTGATAAATGTATGATTGTTTTATATGGGTGATAATTAAATATTGATGATATCTTATTTAATTATTGGATAATGGCTTAATGGGAGTAGTTAGTATGCATTTTTTGGTACATATATGGTTGCTTTAATTTAATAATAGATTAGCATAAGTGCTCCAATATTATAAACTGTTAGATTTAATATATTGCATGTTTGTCTGGATATTTATGTTATTTATTTGCTTTACATGGACAAGAATAGTGGATCTTTAAAATAATATAACTATATCCATATCCATTACAATTATATAGATCAAAATAAGTGGACGTTGGCGCACCACTAAAATAGTTGGAGAAGAATAGTGGCTCTTGATTCTGGTTATCATATATATGTGATTATAATTATAATATATTATATATTTTAGTGGATCTTTACAATATTAGTGGATTTATTATGACATATAGATCAGAATTTTGGTGGAGCTTTCAAATATAATATCATGTGGTCATATTTTAATTGATATTATAATTATAATATATGATAATTAAGTTAACGAACTTTCTTGCCATAACAAGTGGATTCATTGATTGATAAATATTACTGTATATATTTATTCTTATTAAATCATTGCTGCCGAACATAATATTATAATGATATTATAATATGTGCAATGTGATGATTTATACATATATAGTGGACATTTCAAAGATTATAGCCGACACTCAGAAATAATGCATCTGTTATGATTAGAATATAGTTTAATTTAATAAACGGTTACGGATGCTGAAAAAGTGTACCATTCTTAATCCTCTTAATTAATAAGTAATTGATTTATGATTGGTTGATGACTTGTGATTGTGAAGTGTTACAACATTGATATGTTTATAACGTACATGATTCAGTATATATATATATATATATATATATATATATATATATATATATATATATATATATATATATATATATATATATATATATATATATATATATATATATGCAACATATATTTATTATTGACTTGTTGCTTGATGCTGGAATTTATAAAGTAGCTATTCTTGCACCGCCTCCTAGCGTGGTTGGTTATTTCTCATGTTGAGAAACCTGGAAAGTTCACTAGTGTGGTCTTTAAACGTTGGCATCAAAAGATGCTCTTTTGTCTGACCACGTTGAACCTTGCGAGGTTCTTGTGTAAAACTGCTCCCCAGTTGCTCAAGGGGAACATGATGCGGTTCATACTCAGGCTGAAAGACCTGAAAAGTTCACTTGTGTGAACTTTAAGCATTGGTAGAAAAAGATGTTCTTTTATCTAACCACGATGAACCTTGCGAGGTTCTTGGCTGAACCACTCCCCAAATTAATGAAAGGGAAGATGATGCTCAAATTGTGAGCGTGATTAAAGTTTTGAATCATTTGAATTCCTTGTGCGTAACTATTTCTTGAATACATGAACATCTTATTTAGCTCTACAAATAAGTCCCAAAAGAAAAGAAAACGATAGTGAATCTGTTGAAAAATCTTAATTAAATAAACCATGAGCTACCTTGAGACTTGAATGGTTTGAATTTTCTAAGATTCCTAGCTTGTTATGTATCACTCATAAATAAATGGTTTTAGACCATAACGCATATGATTAAAAGTGCATATGATAAAAAGCACATATGATGATTAATGAAAAGCACATATGGTGATTAATGAAAAAGCATTAATTAAAAGCACATATGGTGATTAATGAAAAGCACATATGGTGATTAATGAAAAGCACATATGGTGATTAATGAAAAACACATTGAGAAAGAATCACCAATGTTTCTTGAAAAAATTCAAGGTGATATATATGGGGACATGCAAATTTACATGCTGCGATATTATTTCACATTAGACAAAGTGCAACTCATATTCTCCCCTACAACTTGATTTTGGCCGAGAGCCAAATATTTCCCACCATTAGAACATTTGATTGTGCAGTGTATATTCTAGTTACACAACCACAACGCACTAAAATGGGTCCTCAAAGGAGGATGGGGATATATATATATTAAATATGAAACATCTTCAATTATAAGATATATTGAACCTATAACGGGTAATGTTTTTACAGCACGTTTTGCTGATTATCATTGTTCCCTAGATTAGGGAGAGAAATGAAAAATAAAGAAAAGGATGTTTCATGGTGTGAACATAAATTAATGTATCTTGATCATCGCACAAAAGAATGCGAAAAGAAAGTTAAAAAATAATGCATATGCAAGAACTTGCAAATAAATTACCTGATGCATTTACAGATACAAAAAGGAGTGACTAAATCATGTATATCAGCAGTAAATGCTTCAGCCAGAATTGAAATTCTAAAAGTTGGAAATGTCACTCATGAGTCTTTGCCACGCCTGAAACGTGGGAGACCAATTGGTTCCAAAGATAAAAATCCTCGAAAAGAAAAATCAGCTGATAATGAGGTAAAAGAAAGTGTTCAAGAAGAACCACAAATCATTATTCCTTCTGCAGAGGATATTGATAAATGTAAATACATAAATTGCAATAAATTATGCAATAATATGGAATCGAAATGGAATGAAAAATATTGATGAGAATTTTTCATATAATGACATCATGAATAAAGATGATGAGCTGAAACCAAAATCTGTCATTGAATGTCAAAATAGACATGACTATATACGAGCTGAATTAGAATTGCTCAATAACAGAAAAGTTTTCGAATAAATCATTTTCACTTTAAAGATGTGAAACGTATGGGACACAAATGAATTTTTTACCCGAAAAGGAAATGAGAAAAATGAAGTTACAAGGTAAAGTTATACTTGTAACTCAAGATTTTTCTCAAAGACCAGGAATTGATTATGAGGAAACTTATTCTCCTGTTATGGATGCAATTACTTTTAGATACTTAATCATCCTGGCAGTTTCTAAAAATTTAGAAATGCCAGTTTCTAAAAATTTAAAAATGCATCTCATGGATGTTGTGACTGCTTATCTATATGGATCACTTGATAGTGATATATATATGAAGATACCTGAAAGATTTAATGTATCAGAAGCAACCAATGCAAAACCCAAAGAAATGTACTCAATCAAGTTACAAAGGTCTTTATATGGGTTGAAACAATCGGGTCGCATGTGGTATAAACGATTAAGTGATTACTTGATAAGCAAAGGGTATACAAATAATTATAGTTGCCCATGTGTATTCATTAAGAAAACAACATCCGGATATGTGATCATAGCTGTTTATGTCGATGATCTTAACATCATAGGTACAAATAAAGAGATCCATGAAGCCATTCAACTTCTAAAGAAAGAATTTGAAATGAAAGATCTCGGAAAAACCAAGTATTACCTTGGTTTACAAATTGAGCATATGCCTAATGGTTTACTTGTACATCAAACAACATATACTGAAAAGATTTTGAAACATTTTAATATGGACAAGACAAAACCATTAAGTACTCCTATGGTTGTTTGATCACTCAATGTTGAAGCTGATCCATTTCGTCCATGTGAAGATCATGAAGATATTCTGGGACCAGAAGTACCATATCTTAGGGCAATTGGAGCTCTTATGTATCTTACAAATTATACAAGACCTGACATTTCTTTTGCAGTTAATTTGTTGGCAAGGTTCAGCTCTGCTCCTACCAAAAGACACTGGAATGGGATCAAACACATATTTCGATACATTCGAGGAACTGTTGATTTAGGATTATTTTATTCTAACAAATCTAAACAAGATTTGGTTGGTTATGCAGATGCAGGTTATTTATCTAATCCACATAAAGCTAAATCTCAAACTGGGTATGTATTCCTAAATGGAGGTACTGCAATATCATGACGTTCTCAAAAAACAAACACTTGTTGCAACATCATCAAATTATGCCGAAGTGATTGCATTACATCAGGAATGTTTTTGGTTGAGATAAATGACGCAACTCATTACTGATTCTTGTGAACTAGAACGCCATAAAAGCCCAACAACTATCTATGAAGATAATGCAGCTGGCATAGCACAGATGAAAGAAGGGTATATCAAAAGTGACCAAACAAAACACATACCTCCTAGATTCTTCTCATACACTCAAGATCTCATTAAGGACAACCAGATTGAAATGAGATATGTTCAATCCAGTAAACTCTGCTGATCTTTTCACCAAAGCACTTCCAACTGCTATTTTTAGAACGCATGCTCACAATATTGGCATGAGACATGTTCAAAAGATGTAACAGCTCAGCAATGTCTACTTGAGGGGGAGACAACTACATACTGCACTCTTTTTCCCTTAGCTAAAGTTTTTTCCCACTGGGTTTTCTTTAGCAAGGTTTTTAACGAGGCAGTACTAGTTTATTTCTAATGAACCAAAATTGCTATCCAAGGGGGAGTGTTATAATATATAGAATATAAATATAATAGAGTGGATAGTCAATTTTGATACACAAAATTAATGTTATTGTATTACCTAAAGTACTTGAATTCTTGCTATAAATAGACCTTCAAGCAAGCATAATACTTGCTCATTTCTTATAAGAAAATTTCTCTCTTTACTCATATACTCTTGTTCTTAAGATTTTCAAAGTCTATATTCAAGAACCAATCCACTAAAGGTAGTTATAAGCCTACTGAATTATAACACTAAGGCATGTTAATCTTAACAATAATCATGCAAATCAAACACCCCACACTTATCCTTCACCAATTTATAGATATAAACATACAATTCAAGTAATTGATAAAGAAAAGTGTAAAAATGGAGTATCCATACCCTAGAAAACATGATTTGAAGTTTGGATTTGAAGAAGAAATCGCGAAATTGAGGTTTTTGGAGAGTGTTTCGTGTTTGGCAGAGAAAAATGGATAAAAATGTGTTTTTGTGGTTAAGAAATGGGTTGGATAGGTATTTAAAACGTATTTTTTTCTGAGTCAGTCACTCTAGACGGCGTCCAGAAAGGAGGACGGCGTCCAAGGTTTCATTTTGGGACGGCGTCTAGCAAAAGAGGACGGCGTCCAGGTCTTTAAAAGGGGACGGCGTCCAGGTCTTTAAAAGGGGACGGCGTCCAGGAAAATGGGACGGCGTCCCATTGCACTAAAACTCACTGACCTGTTTTTCTGAGTCGCGCGTGTTTAAAGGCCAAACGTAAATCATTTTGTACCAAACTAAAATTTATCGTGCACACATTTCAAACCTATTTACAATTGTGAACCATTTGTTAACGAGTCGTTCACCAAACTCGTCCCCATTTTGATTTATGCTTTGTTCTTGAAGTTGAGGCTAACCTCATCCTCAATTTCTAGGGGACCATCAACATAGTGTTTGACCCGGTGGCCATTCACTTTAAAAGTATCACCCTTCCAGTTCACCATTTCAATTGTACCATAAGGGTACACCTTTCTAACCACAAATGGTCCCGTCCATCGGGACTTAAGCTTTCCTGGTGATAACTTGAAACGGGAATTGTAAACAAGGACACGATCTCCTTCCATGAATTCTTTTGGATGTTTCAATCTTTTGTCGTGCCATTGTTTGGTTTTTTCTTTGTAAATTAGAGAGTTGTCATAGGCTTCGAGCCTCAACTAGTCTAATTCGTTTAGTTGGGTCAAACGTAACCGACCCGCTTCTTGGTAATCCAAATTGCATGCCCTTAGCGCCCAATGCGCTTTGTGTTCAATCTCCAACGGGAGATGGCATGCTTTTCCGTATACCATACGGAAAGGAGTTGTTCCAATTGGTGTTTTGTAGGCCGTGCGAAAGGCCCACAATGCATCGTTTAACTTGATTGACCACTCTTTTGGATTTGCACCAACGGTCTTTTCAAGTATGCGTTTTAATGACCGGTTGGTGTTTTCTACTTGCCCACTTGTCTGGGATGATAGGATGTTGAAATTTTATGGATTACTCCATATCTCTTCAACACCTTTTCCAATTGCTTATTGCAAAAGTGGGTGCCCCGGTCACTTATAAGAGCTTTTGGCGTGCCAAACCTAGAGAAAAGTTCCATCAAAAAGTTTACCACAACTCTGCCATCATTTGTTGGTAGAGGTTTTGCCTCCGCCCATTTGGAAACATAATCTATGGCAACAAGTATGTATAGGTAAGAATGAGATTTTGGAAAGAGCCCCATAAAGTCAATTCCCCAAACATCGAACACCTCGCATACTTGGATGCTTTGTTGAGGCATTTCATCCCGTTTAGTGATTTGACCGGCCCGTTGGCACGCGTCACAAGCCTTACAAACAGTGTAGGCATCTTTGAATATTGTAGGCCAATAGAAACCGGCCTCGTAAACTTTCCTCCCCGTGATTTGGGGACCAAAGTGCCCACCTGTTGGACCAAGGTGACAGTCAAGCAGAATTTCGGTGCATTCTTTCCCCGAAACACACCGACGAATAATTCCATCCGCACATCGCCTAAATAGATAAGGGTCTTCCCAAAAATAGTATTTTAGGTCACTAAAGAATTTCTTTCTTTTCTGATGTGACCAACCGGTTTCTAGGAATCCACCCGCAAGATAGTTGGCTATGTCTACAAACCATGGATCATCAATTTTCTCAATCTTCATGAGATTTTCGTCTGGAAAGTTATCTTGGATAACAGTCTCATGGAGAACCCCAAGATTCGGGTTCTCAAGTCGAGAAAGGTGATCGGCAGCTAGGTTTTCGGCCCCCTTTTTGTCTTTAATATCGATGTCGAATTCTTGCAAAAGCAAGACCCAACGTATTAACCGAGGTTTAGCATCTTGCTTAGCAAGCAAGTACTTCAATGCCGAGTGGTCTGTATAGACAACCATCTTTGCTAGTACCAAATAGGATCGGAATTTATCAAACGAAAAGACGATTGCCAGGAGTTCCTTCTCGGTGGTAGTGTAATTAAGTTGGGCTCCTTGCAATGTCTTGCTAGCATAATAAATGGGCTTGAAATGTTTTTCAATTCTTTGCCCCAAGACGGCACCAATAGCAAAGTCACTAGCGTCACACATAAGTTCGAATGGTATTGACCAATTCGGTGATATGAGAATGGGTGATTGTGTGAGCTTTGCTTTAAGTAGGTTAAAGGCGGTAAGACACTCGTCCGTAAAGACAAATGGAGCGTCTTTCTCAAGAAGTTTGTTCATGGGGGTTGCAATTTTGGAAAAATCTTTAATGAACCGCCGGTAAAAACCGGCGTGCCCCAGAAAACTTCTTACGCCTTTTACATTTGACGGTGGTGGTAATTTGGCTATGACTTCCACTTTAGCTCTATCCACCTCCAGACCTGCACAAGAAATTTTATGACCCAATACAATGCCCTCTTTTACCATAAAATGGCATTTTTCCCAGTTTAGCACAAGATTTGATTCTTCACACCTAATCAACATACGCTAAAGATTATGAAGACATGAGTCAAAAGAATCACCGAAGACTGAAAAGTCATCCATGAATACTTCCATAAAGTCTTCAATCATATCATGAAAAATAGCTACCATACACCTTTGAAAGGTAGCAGGAGCATTGCATAAGCCAAAGGGCATACGTCGATAGGAGAAAGTACCATAAGGGCATGTAAAGGTCGTTTTCTCTTGGTCCTCTGGTGCTATAGGGATTTGAAAATATCCCGAGAAACCGTCAAGAAAACAATAAAAGTTCTTTCCTGCCAACCTTTCCAACATTTGATCAATGTAAGGAAGAGGAAAATGGTCTTTTCGGGTAGCATCATTTAATTTTCTGTAATCAATACATACCCTCCAACCCGTGATAGTCCTGGTAGAAATTAATTGGTCGTCTTCATTTGTGACAACGGTCATGCCACCCTTTTTGGGCACGCATTGGACCGGACTCACCCAAGGGCTATCCGAAATTGGATAAATGAGACCTGCATCTAGGAGTTTGACAATCTCCTTTTTAACAACTTCTTGCATATTAGGGTTGAGTCGCCTTTGTCTTTGTACACATGGCTTATAGTTATCTTCCATTAATATCTTATGCGTACAATAAGAGGGACTTATACCCTTGATGTCATGAATTTTCCATGCTAGAGCCGTTTTATGGGCTTTTAACATGGAAACAAGTTTAGACTTCTCACTTACAGAGAGTTCGGATGAAATGATAACCGGGAGAGTAGAACCTTCTTGTAGGTAAGCATATTCCAAGTGTTTTGGAAGTGGCTTGAGTTCTAAAACGGGAGGTTCTTCAATCGATGTTTTACATCGGTACTCATTTCCTAAATCCAACTTTCTGTATTCTTCATCATTTGGCTCATAACCGTTAGCCATCAAGGTGGTCAACATCTCCACTTCTTCCAACATATTCTCTTCATCACCTTCCGCAAAAATGCATTCTCCCGTACCTTGCAATTCTGGAAATTCCTGCAACAACTCCGAATATGTGTCTATGGTTTGCACATAATAACATTGATCATCAGTAGACTCGGGGTATTGTAGGGCATGGTCAACGGAAAAGGTAACCTTCATATCCTCAATACTAAGGGTCAATTTCTGCCCATGAACATCTATCATAGCTCTAGCGGTATTGAGGAAAGGTCGACCTAATATAAGAGGCACACGTGTGTCCTCCTCCATGTCCAAAATTACAAAGTCAGCCGGAAATACTAGGGTACCTACTTTTACCAACATATTCTCTAAAATTCCACGAGGGAATTTAACAGAGCGGTCCGCTAGTTGAATTGCCATTCGGGTTGGTTTTAGTACCCCGGGGTTTAGCTTAACATATAATGAATAAGGCATTAAATTTATGCTAGCCCCTAAATCCGCTAATGCTTTAATGCATTCCAAATCTCCCAGGAGACATGGTATGGTAAAACTTCCAGGATCTGCTAATTTCTTTGGTATTTTGTTCATCAAAATTGCTGAACAATTAGCATTCATGGTGACGGATGAAAGTTCTTCCATTTTCTTCCGATTAGTAAGTAAGTCTTTTAAGAACTTAGCATACTTGGGCATACCTGAGATTACATCAATGAAAGGCATATTTATGTTAATTTGTTTAAACATATCTAGGAATTTTGACCTTTCGGCCTCTAGCCTTTCTTGTTGTTGTTTTCTTGGGTATGGGAGCGGTGGTTGATATGGTTTCACTACGGGTTTTTCCCGTTCTTCCTTTTCAACCACTTTTTCCGGCTCCTTAACCGGTTCATCATTTCGGTTCAACAGAACACTAAAATCAGAATTTTCGGGCATTTTTGGAGCATCGTATGCTAAACCACTCCGTATGGTGATAACATTGGCGTGCTCATTTCGAGGGTTCTTATTTGTATCGCCCGGTAAACTACCTGGTTTTCTCTCACTAAGTAAATTAGCTAAACCACTCATTTGTTTCTCCAAATTCTGAATTGAAGCTTGTTGATTTCGAAACTGGTGTTCGTTTTTCTCGTTGGTTTGGTTTATATTTGTGACAAGTTGAGTTTGTGATGAAATCAACTTTTCCAACATACTCTCCAAATTTGACTTTTTTTCTTCCTGTTGGGGTTTTTGATAAAAACCCGGAGTTTGTTGTTGGAACCCACTACTTGACCCTTGTTGGTAATTGGAATTTTGACCTTGAGGGTTGTTGTAGTGACCCGAACTTTTCCATGTTTATATATATTAATTGAGATTGATATTTACATGATTAAATGTTTCCAACATGTTAAGCAATCAAACTTGTTAAGACTTGATTAATTGAAATAGGTTTCATATAGACAATTGACCACCCAAGTTGACCGGTGATTCACGAACGTTAAAACTTGTAAAAACTATATGATGACATATATATGGTTATATATATAGTTAACATGATATTATGATAAGTAAACATATCATTAATTATATTAACAATGAACTACATATGTAAAAACAAGACTACTAACTTAATGATTTTGAAACGAGACATATATGTAACGATTATCGTTGTAACGACATTTAATGTATATATATCATATTAAGAGATATTCGTACATCATAATATCATGATAATATAATAATTTAAAATCTCTTTTGATATTATAAACATTGGGTTAACAACATTTAACAAGATCGTTAACCTAAAGGTTTCAAAACAACATTTACATGTAACGACTAAAGATGACTTAACGACTCAGTTAAAATGTATATACATGTAGTGTTTTAATATGTATTCATACACTTTTGAAAGACTTCAAGACACTTATTAAAATACTTCTACTTAACAAAAATGCTTACAATTACGTCCTCGTTCAGTTTCATCAACAATTCTACTCGTATGCACCCGTATTCGTACTCGTACAATACACAGCTTTTAGATGTATGTACTATTGGTATATACACTCAAATGATCAGCTATTAGCAGCCCATGTGAGTCACCTAACACATGTGGGAACCATCATTTGGCAACTAGCATGAAATATCTCATAAAATTACAAAAATATGAGTAATCATTCATGACTTATTTACATGAAAACAAAATAACATATCCTTTATATCTAATCCATACACCAACGACCAAAAACACCTACAAACACTTTCATTCTTCAATTTTCTTCATCTAATTGATCTCTCTCAAGTTCTATCTTCAAGTTCTAAGTGTTCTTCATAAATTCCAAAAGTTCTAGTTTCATAAAATCAAGAATACTTTCAAGTTTGCTAGCTCACTTCCAATCTTGTAAGGTGATCATCCAACCTCAAGAAATCTTTGTTTTTTACAGTAGGTTATCATTCTAATACAAGGTAATAATCATATTCAAACTTTGGTTCAATTTCTATAACTATAACAATCTTATTTTAAGTGATGATCTTACTTGAACTTGTTTTCGTGTCATGATTCTGCTTCAAGAACTTCGAGCCATCCAAGGATCCATTGAAGCTAGATCTATTTTTCTCTTTTCCAGTAGGTTTATCCAAGGAACTTAAGGTAGTAATGATGTTCATAACATCATTCGATTCATACATATAAAGCTATCTTATTCGAAGGTTTAAACTTGTAATCACTAGAACATAGTTTAGTAAATTCCAAACTTGTTCGCAAACAAAAGTTAATCCTTCTAACTTGACTTTTAAAATCAACTAAACACATGTTCTATATCTATATGATATGCTAACTTAATGATTTAAAACCTGGAAACACGAAAAACACCGTAAAACCGGATTTACGCCGTCGTAGTAACACCGCGGGCTGTTTTGGGTTAGTTAATTAAAAACTATGATAAACTTTGATTTAAAAGTTGTTATTCTGAGAAAATGATTTTTATTATGAACATGAAACTATATCCAAAAATTATGGTTAAACTCAAAGTGGAAGTATGTTTTCTAAAATGGTCATCTAGACGTCGTTCTTTCGACTGAAATGACTACCTTTACAAAAACGACTTGTAACTTATTTTTACTACTATAAACCTATACTTTTCTGTTTAGATTCATAAAATAGAGTTCAATATGAAACCATAGCAATTTGATTCACTCAAAACGGATTTAAAATGAAGAAGTTATGGGTAAAACAAGATTGGATAATTTTTCTCATTTTAGCTACGTGAAAATTGGTAACAAATCTATTCCAACCATAACTTAATCAACTTGTATTGTATATTATGTAATCTTGAGATACCATAGACACGTATACAATGTTTCGACCTATCATGTCGACACATCTATATATATTTCGGAACAACCATAGACACTCTATATGTGAATGTTGGAGTTAGCTATACAGGGTTGAGGTTGATTCCAAAATATATATAGTTTGAGTTGTGATCAATACTGAGATACGTATACACTGGGTCGTGGATTGATTCAAGATAATATTTATCAATTTATTTATGTACATCTAACTGTGGACAACTAGTTGTAGGTTACTAACGAGGACAGCTGACTTAATAAACTTAAAACATCAAAATATATTAAAAGTGTTGTAAATATATTTTGAACATACTTTGATATATATGTATATATTGTTATAGGTTCGTGAATCAACCAGTGGCCAAGTCTTACTTCCCGACGAAGTAAAAATCTGTGAAAGTGAGTTATAGTCCCACTTTTAAAATCTAATATTTTTGGGATGAGAATACATGCAGGTTTTATAAATGATTTACAAAATAGACACAAGTACGTGAAACTACATTCTATGGTTGAATTATCGAAATCGAATATGCCCCTTTTTATTAAGTCTGGTAATCTAAGAATTAGGGAACAGACACCCTAATTGACGCGAATCCTAAAGATAGATCTATTGGGCTTAACAAACCCCATCCAAAGTACCGGATGCTTTAGTACTTCGAAATTTATATCATATCCGAAGGGTGTCCCGGAATGATGGGGATATTCTTATATATGCATCTTGTTAATGTCGGTTACCAGGTGTTCATCATATGAATGATTTTTATCTCTATGTATGGGATGTGTATTGAAATATGAAATCTTGTGGTCTATTATTATGATTTGATATATATAGGTTAAACCTATAACTCACCAACATTTTTGTTGACGTTTTAAGCATGTTTATTCTCAGGTGATTATTAAGAGCTTCCGCTGTCGCGTACTTAAATAAGGACGAGATTTGGAGTCCATGCTTGTATGATATTGTGTAAAAACTGCATTCAAGAAACTTATTTTGTTGTAACATATTTGTATTGTAAACCATTATGTAATGGTCGTGTGTAAACAGGATATTTTAGATTATCATTATTTGATAATCTACGTAAAGCTTTTTAAACCTTTATTGATGAAATAAAGGTTATGGTTTGTTTTAAAATGAATGCAGTCTTTGAAAAACGTCTCATATAGAGGTCAAAACCTCGCAACGAAATCAATTAATATGGAACGTTTTTAATCAATAAAAACGGGACATTTCAGTTGGTATCCGAGCGTTGGTCTTAGAGAACCAGAATTTTGCATTAGTGTGTCTTATCGAGTTTGTTAGGATGCATTAGTGAGTCTGGACTTCGACCGTGTTTACTTGAAAAATGATTGCTTAACAAATTTTGTTGGAAACTATATATTTTTAACATGTGAATATTATGTGATATATTAATCTCTTAACGCGTTTGATATTATGTGATAGATGTCTACCTCTAGAACAAGTCCCATGGACTCACCTAATAATAATGAAGAGTCAAATGTAAATTGGAATGATTCGTGGACTGATTCACAAGTTCCCGAAGAGGAACCGGAAGAAGAGTCGGAACCGGAAGAAGAATCGGAACCGGAAGAAGAATCGGAACCGGATGAAGAAGTAGAACCGGTGGGGGATATAATAAAACGGTTAAGTAAAAGAAAATCCTCAACCAACCGACCAAGGTTAATTATGGTCAATGGTGTTTCCGCCAAGGAAGCAAAATATTGGGAGGATTACCAATTCTCCGATGAATCGGATTCCGACGAGAATTCCGATGATGTTATAGAAATTACCCCAACTGAATTTAAAAAGGCAAAAGAAAATAATAAGGGAAAGGGCATAAAAATAGAGAAATCTAATTCCAACCCCGATGAACTTTATATGTATCGTCAACCCCCGAAGTCCTTAAGTTGTAACAATGACCCGGGAACCTCTAAACCATCAGGTTTTTTCTAAACCGTTGTGGAAAACGACAGTTAGTATTAGGGGAACATCATATATCCCTAGAAACTTGGCAAAACGAACCAAAACCGAAGAAGAAGAAACGAGCGAGTCGGAATAAGATAGTTGTATTCGTGTGGTGTAATATATGTAATATAGTGTTCTTATGCTTTATGATATATGTAAAAATTGCTTGTATTAATAAGTATTTTTTTATGAATCTAACTCTTGTCTATTTTACAGTTTAAAAACACAAAATGGATAGACAGCCCAATATTTTAATAGACCTACCCGGAGACATGATTGATGAAATCTTGTCTAGAGTCGGCCAGAATTCCTCGGCACAACTATTTAAGGCGAGATCAGTTTGTAAGACATTCGAAGAACGTTCCAAGAATGTCTTGGTTTATAAGAGACTTTCATTTGAAAGATGGGGGATATCACATTGGGAAACCCATAAGTTACGATGTGTTTACTTTGACACATATATTGCGGGGAACCCAAATGCTATTTTACGCAACGGGTTAAGAAATTATTTTGACTCAATATATCCGAATATTGGACTTCGTGATTTAGAAAAAGCGGCTAACATGCAACATAAAGAAGCATGTTATGCTTACAGATTAGTAATGTTCGCTTCTCACCAAAGTGAGAACAAGAACATCGGACTACAACTATTAAACAAAACGTTCCCACAAGTGACGGAGTCGGTAATTGGGGTAAGAAATGAGGTTTTTAGATTGTTACGGGACTGTTGGACATTACGTAACCCTCGTCCCTTTGACGATGTTACAACACGCTGTCTTATCAACGGCCATAACGGTTATGTTCCACAAGACCAAGGATGGGAAGTAATCCTAGTAAAACCAGAATGCATGACTTGTTTCTGGACGTATGAATTACGTGTCTTTATTGCCTTTGCTGAACGGCTTGTCTACTAGCTAGAATTATCTTCACAACCATCTTGTATCAAATTTATTGTGTGCTATATTTCATGCTATATGTAAAATAAGCGGTATTGGAAGTTTGTAAAATATTGTGTAAAAGTTTGAACGCGAAATATTATTATAATCAGTTTTTCATATAGAATTGTAGTAGTTGAATTGTATATTAGCTACTAAGTATGAACTTAACGGGAAATGGCACCGACTACTCGACACACCGTGAATATGAATGAAGAGGAATTCCGTACTTTTCTAGCTTCAAACATAGCTGCAGTACAGGCTGCGCCACATACCAACAATAACCTTGGATCTGGCAGTACAGGAAATCGTGTAGGATGCACCTACAAAGAATTCACTACCTGCAAACCTTTGGAATTTGATGGAACCGAAGGACCGATCGGATTGAAACGGTGGACCGAGAAGGTCGAATCGGTGTTTGCCATAAGTAAGTGTACTGAAGAGGACAAAGTGAAGTACGCTACGCATACCTTCACAGGTTCTGCGTTAACATGGTGGAATACCTATCTAGAACAAGTGGGACAAGATGATGCTTACGCACTACCGTGGTCAGCATTCAAGCACTTGATGAACGAGAAGTACCGTCCCAGAACCGAGGTCAATAAGCTCAAGACAGAACTTAGAGGGTTACGAACCCAAGGATTTGATATTACCACGTACAAAAGACGATTCACAGAATTGTGCCTATTGTGTCCGGGAGCATTCGAAGATGAGGAAGAGAAGATCGACGCGTTTGTGAAAGGATTACCGGAAAGAATCCAAGAAGATATAAGTTCACACGAGCCCGCCTCCATACAACAGGCATGTAGAATGGCTCACAAACTAGTGAACTAGATTGAAGAAAGAATTAAAGAACAGACTGCTGAAGAGGCCAATGTGAAGCAAGTCAAAAGAAAGTGGGAGGAAAATGGTGATAAGAATCACCAATACAACAACAACAACAGCAATTACAACAATAATCGCAACAATTATCCCAACAATCGCAACATCAATCGCAACTACAACAAACGGCCCAACAACAACAACAACAACAACAACAACAGCAACAGCAACTACAACAATCATTCCAACAACAATAATAACCGCAACAACAACAACAATCAGAAGCAGCTATGCCAAAGGTGTGAAAAGTATCACTCGGGGTTCTGCACCAAATTTTGCAACAAGTGTAAAAGAAATGGTCATAGCGCGGCGAAGTGTGAAGTCTACGGACCAGGGGTTAATAGAACGAAAGGAACAAATGGTGTCGGAACGAGTAATGGCGGAGCAAGTAGTGTCGGAGCAAGTTATGCCAATGTAGTTTGTTATAAATGTGGAAAACCGGGCCACATTATTAGAAATTGCCCGAACCAGGAGAACACGAATGGACAAGGCCGCGGAAGAGTTTTCAATATTAATGCGGCAGAGGCACAGGAAGACCCGAAGCTTGTTACGGGTACGTTTCTTATTGACAATAAATCTGCTTACGTTTTATTTTATTCGGGTGCGGATATAAGCTATATGAGTAGAGATTTTTGTGCTAAATTAAGTTGTCCATTGATGCCTTTGGATAGTAAATTTTTACTCGAATTAGCAAATGGTAAATTAATTTCAGCAGATAATATATGTCGGAATCGAGAAATTAAACTGGTTAGCGAAACATTTAAGATTGATTTGATACCAGTAGAGTTAGGGAGTTTTGATGTGATAATCGGTATGGACTGGTTGAAAGAAGTGAAAGCAGAGATCGTTTGTTACAAAAATGCAATTCGCATTATACGAGAAAAAGGAAAACCCTTAATGGTGTACGGAGAAAAGGGCAACACGAAGCTACATCTTATTAGTAATTTGAAGGCACAAAAACTAATAAGAAAAGGTTGCTATGCTGTTCTAGCACACGTCGAGAAAGTACAAACTGAAGAAAAGAGCATCAATGATGTTCCCATTGTAAAAGAATTTCCCGATGTATTTCCGAAAGAATTACCGGGATTACCCCCACATCGATCCGTTGAATTTCAAATAGATCTTGTACCAGGAGCTGCACCAATAGCTCGTGCTCCTTACAGACTCGCACCCAGCGAGATGAAAGAACTGCAAAGCCAATTACAAGAACTTTTAGAGCGTGGTTTCATTCAACCAAGCACATCACCGTGGGGAGCTCCTGTTTTGTTTGTCAAGAAGAAAGACGGTACATTCAGGTTGTGTATCGACTACCGAGAGTTGAACAAACTTACCATCAAGAACCGCTACCCACTACCGAGAATTGACGACTTATTTGATCAACTACAAGGCTCGTCTGTTTATTCAAAGATTGACTTACGTTCCGGGTATCATCAAATGCGGGTGAAAGAAGATGATATTCCAAAGACTGCTTTCAGAACACGTTACGGTCATTACGAGTTTATGGTCATGCCATTTGGTTTAACTAATGCACCAGCTGTGTTCATGGACCTTATGAACCGAGTGTGTGGACCATACCTTGACAAGTTTGTCATTGTTTTCATTGATGACATACTTATTTACTCAAAGAATGACCAAGAACACGGTGAACATTTGAGAAAGGTGTTAGAAGTATTGAGGAAGGAAGAATTGTACGCTAAGTTTTCAAAGTGTGCATTTTGGTTGGAAGAAGTTCAATTCCTCGGTCACATAGTGAACAAAGAAGGTATTAAGGTGGATCCGGCAAAGATAGAAACTGTTGAAAAGTGGGAAACCCCGAAAACTCCGAAACACATACGCCAGTTTTTAGGACTAGCTGGTTACTACAGAAGGTTCATCCAAGACTTTTCCAGAATAGCAAAACCCTTGACTGCATTAACGCATAAAGGGAAGAAATTTGAATGGAAGGATGAACAAGAGAAAGCGTTTCAGTTATTGAAGAAAAAGCTAACTACGGCACCTATATTGTTATTGCCTGAAGGGAATGATGATTTTGTGATTTATTGTGACGCATCAAAGCAAGGTCTCGGTTGTGTATTAATGCAACGAACGAAGGTGATTGCTTATGCGTCTAGACAATTGAAGATTCACGAACAAAACTATACGACGCATGATTTGGAATTAGGCGCGGTTGTTTTTGCATTAAAGACTTGGAGGCACTACTTATATGGGGTCAAAAGTATTATATATACCGACCACAAAAGTCTTCAACACATATTTAATCAGAAACAACTGAATATGAGGCAGCGTAGGTGTATTGAATTATTGAATGATTACGAATTTGAGATTCGTTACCACCCGGGGAAGGCAAATGTGGTAGCCGATGCCTTGAGCAGGAAGGACAGAGAACCCATTCGAGTAAAATCTATGAATATAATGATTCATAATAACCTTACTACTCAAATAAAGGAGGCGCAACAAGGAGTTTTAAAAGAGGGAAATTTAAAGGATGAAATACCCAAAGGATCGGAGAAACATCTTAATATTCGGGAAGACGGAACCCGGTATAGGGCTGAAAGGATTTGGGTACCAAAATTTGGAGATATGAGAGAAATGGTACTTAGAGAAGCTCATAAAACCAGATACTCAATACATCCTGGAACGGGGAAGATGTACAAGGATCTCAAGAAACATTTTTGGTGGCCGGGTATGAAAGCTGATGTTGCTAAATACGTAGGAGAATGTTTGACGTGTTCTAAGGTCAAAGCTGAGCATCAGAAACCATCAGGTCTACTTCAACAACCCGAAATCCCGGAATGGAAATGGGAAAACATTACCATGGATTTCATCACTAAATTGCCAAGGACTGCAAGTGGTTTTGATACTATTTGGGTAATAGTTGATCGTCTCACCAAATCAGCACACTTCTTGCCAATAAGAGAAGATGACAAGATGGAGAAGTTAGCACGACTATATTTGAAGGAAGTCATCTCCAGACATGGAATACCAATCTCTATTATCTCTGATAGGGATGGCAGATTTATTTCAAGATTCTGGCAGACATTACAGCAAGCATTGGGAACTCGTCTAGACATGAGTACTGCCTATCATCCACAAACTGATGGGCAGAGCAAAAGGACGATACAAACGCTTGAAGACATGCTACGAGCATGTGTTATTGATTTCGGAAACAGTTGGGATCGACATATACCATTAGCAGAATTTTCCTACAACAACAGCTACCATTCAAGCATTGAGATGGCACCGTTTGAAGCACTTTATGGTAGAAAGTGCAGGTCTCCGATTTGTTGGAGTGAAGTGGGGGATAGACAGATTACGGGTCCGGAGATTATACAAGAAACTACCGAGAAGATCATCCAAATTCAACAACGGTTGAAAACCGCCCAAAGTCGACAAAAGAGCTACGCTGACATTAAAAGAAAAGATATAGAATTTGAAATTGGAGAGATGGTCATGCTTAAAGTTGCACCTTGGAAAGGCGTTGTTCGATTTGGTAAACGAGGGAAATTAAATCCAAGGTATATTGGACCATTCAAGATTATTGATCGTGTTGGACCAGTAGCTTACCGACTTGAGTTACCTCAACAACTCGCGGCTGTACATAACACTTTCCACGTCTCGAATTTGAAGAAATATTTTGCTAAAGAAGATCTCACTATTTTGTTAGATGAAATCCAAATCAACGAAAAACTTCAATTCATCGAAGAACCCGTCGAAATAATGGATCGTGAGGTTAAAAGACTTAAGCAAAACAAGATACCAATTGTTAAGGTTCGATGGAATGCTCGTAGAGGACCCGAGTTCACCTGGGAGCGTGAAGATCAGATGAAGAAGAAATACCCGCATCTATTTCCAGAAGATTCGTCAACACCTTCAACAGCTTAAAATTTCGGGACGAAATTTATTTAACGGGTAGGTACTGTAGTGACCCGAACTTTTCCATGTTTATATATATTAATTGAGATTGATATTTACATGATTAAATGTTTCCAACATGTTAAGCAATCAAACTTGTTAAGACTTGATTAATTGAAATAGGTTTCATATAGACAATTGACCACCCAAGTTGACCGGTGATTCACGAACGTTAAAACTTGTAAAAACTATATGATGACATATATATGGTTATATATATAGTTAACATGATATTATGATAAGTAAACATATCATTAATTATATTAACAATGAACTACATATGTAAAAACAAGACTACTAACTTAATGATTTTGAAACGAGACATATATGTAACGATTATCGTTGTAACGACATTTAATGTATATATATCATATTAAGAGATATTCGTACATCATAATATCATGATAATATAATAATTTAAAATCTCTTTTGATATTATAAACATTGGGTTAACAACATTTAACAAGATCGTTAACCTAAAGGTTTCAAAACAACATTTACATGTAACGACTAAAGATGACTTAACGACTCAGTTAAAATGTATATACATGTAGTGTTTTAATATGTATTCATACACTTTTGAAAGACTTCAAGACACTTATTAAAATACTTCTACTTAACAAAAATGCTTACAATTACGTCCTCGTTCAGTTTCATCAACAATTCTACTCGTATGCACCCGTATTCGTACTCGTACAATACACAGCTTTTAGATGTATGTACTATTGGTATATACACTCAAATGATCAGCTATTAGCAGCCCATGTGAGTCACCTAACACATGTGGGAACCATCATTTGGCAACTAGCATGAAATATCTCATAAAATTACAAAAATATGAGTAATCATTCATGACTTATTTACATGAAAACAAAATAACATATCCTTTATATCTAATCCATACACCAACGACCAAAAACACCTACAAACACTTTCATTCTTCAATTTTCTTCATCTAATTGATCTCTCTCAAGTTCTATCTTCAAGTTCTAAGTGTTCTTCATAAATTCCAAAAGTTCTAGTTTCATAAAATCAAGAATACTTTCAAGTTTGCTAGCTCACTTCCAATCTTGTAAGGTGATCATCCAACCTCAAGAAATCTTTGTTTTTTACAGTAGGTTATCATTCTAATACAAGGTAATAATCATATTCAAACTTTGGTTCAATTTCTATAACTATAACAATCTTATTTTAAGTGATGATCTTACTTGAACTTGTTTTCGTGTCATGATTCTGCTTCAAGAACTTCGAGCCATCCAAGGATCCATTGAAGCTAGATCTATTTTTCTCTTTTCCAGTAGGTTTATCCAAGGAACTTAAGGTAGTAATGATGTTCATAACATCATTCGATTCATACATATAAAGCTATCTTATTCGAAGGTTTAAACTTGTAATCACTAGAACATAGTTTAGTAAATTCCAAACTTGTTCGCAAACAAAAGTTAATCCTTCTAACTTGACTTTTAAAATCAACTAAACACATGTTCTATATCTATATGATATGCTAACTTAATGATTTAAAACCTGGAAACACGAAAAACACCGTAAAACCGGATTTACGCCGTCGTAGTAACACCGCGGGCTGTTTTGGGTTAGTTAATTAAAAACTATGATAAACTTTGATTTAAAAGTTGTTATTCTGAGAAAATGATTTTTATTATGAACATGAAACTATATCCAAAAATTATGGTTAAACTCAAAGTGGAAGTATGTTTTCTAAAATGGTCATCTAGACGTCGTTCTTTCGACTGAAATGACTACCTTTACAAAAACGACTTGTAACTTATTTTTACTACTATAAACCTATACTTTTCTGTTTAGATTCATAAAATAGAGTTCAATATGAAACCATAGCAATTTGATTCACTCAAAACGGATTTAAAATGAAGAAGTTATGGGTAAAACAAGATTGGATAATTTTTCTCATTTTAGCTACGTGAAAATTGGTAACAAATCTATTCCAACCATAACTTAATCAACTTGTATTGTATATTATGTAATCTTGAGATACCATAGACACGTATACAATGTTTCGACCTATCATGTCGACACATCTATATATATTTCGGAACAACCATAGACACTCTATATGTGAATGTTGGAGTTAGCTATACAGGGTTGAGGTTGATTCCAAAATATATATAGTTTGAGTTGTGATCAATACTGAGATACGTATACACTGGGTCGTGGATTGATTCAAGATAATATTTATCAATTTATTTATGTACATCTAACTGTGGACAACTAGTTGTAGGTTACTAACGAGGACAGCTGACTTAATAAACTTAAAACATCAAAATATATTAAAAGTGTTGTAAATATATTTTGAACATACTTTGATATATATGTATATATTGTTATAGGTTCGTGAATCAACCAGTGGCCAAGTCTTACTTCCCGACGAAGTAAAAATCTGTGAAAGTGAGTTATAGTCCCACTTTTAAAATCTAATATTTTTGGGATGAGAATACATGCAGGTTTTATAAATGATTTACAAAATAGACACAAGTACGTGAAACTACATTCTATGGTTGAATTATCGAAATCGAATATGCCCCTTTTTATTAAGTCTGGTAATCTAAGAATTAGGGAACAGACACCCTAATTGACGCGAATCCTAAAGATAGATCTATTGGGCTTAACAAACCCCATCCAAAGTACCGGATGCTTTAGTACTTCGAAATTTATATCATATCCGAAGGGTGTCCCGGAATGATGGGGATATTCTTATATATGCATCTTGTTAATGTCGGTTACCAGGTGTTCATCATATGAATGATTTTTATCTCTATGTATGGGATGTGTATTGAAATATGAAATCTTGTGGTCTATTATTATGATTTGATATATATAGGTTAAACCTATAACTCACCAACATTTTTGTTGACGTTTTAAGCATGTTTATTCTCAGGTGATTATTAAGAGCTTCCGCTGTCGCGTACTTAAATAAGGACGAGATTTGGAGTCCATGCTTGTATGATATTGTGTAAAAACTGCATTCAAGAAACTTATTTTGTTGTAACATATTTGTATTGTAAACCATTATGTAATGGTCGTGTGTAAACAGGATATTTTAGATTATCATTATTTGATAATCTACGTAAAGCTTTTTAAACCTTTATTGATGAAATAAAGGTTATGGTTTGTTTTAAAATGAATGCAGTCTTTGAAAAACGTCTCATATAGAGGTCAAAACCTCGCAACGAAATCAATTAATATGGAACGTTTTTAATCAATAAAAACGGGACATTTCAGTTGTAGGGGTTGTTAAAGTTCCGGTTAAATTGGGCTCTTCCTTGAAATTGATTGTTATTTCTTTGGCTTATGAAAGCCACTTCTTCTTTTTGAGCCATTGTTAAACCGGCATCACAATCTTTTCCTAAATGAAGACCACCACAGTATTCACAACCTACTTTCATACTATGAATTTCCTTGGTGATTTTATCCATGGTTCGAGCAACACCGTCTATTTTAACACTTAGGGAACTAAGGTCATCATAGGCGCCGGCGCTTTGGACTTGAGCATTACGAGTAATTGGGCGTTCTTGATGCCACTCATGAGAATAATCGGCTAGCTTCTCGATTATTTCATAAGCCTCTTGCTCGGTTTTGTCCATAAGAGAACCACCGGCCGCTTGGTCAATTGAAATTCGGGTTGCTACATCACAACCTTTGTAAAAGATTTGGACCTTTTGAAAGGTATCCAAACCATGGTTTGGACAACCTCTTAGCATTTTGGAAAATCGATTCCATGCTTCGTACAGGGTTTCCATCGGCTTTTGACAGAATTGGGTAATTTCGTGTTGGAGTCTCGCGGACTTGGATGCTGGAAAATATTTCTTAAGAAATTTTTCCAACATACCATCCCACGTTTCTATCGTAGCCTCGGCCAATGAATCTAACCAACTTCGTGCTTCCCCTTGGAGTGTCCAATGGAAAAGTCTTAATAATATGGCCTGGTCAGTTTCTGGTTTAAGTTTAAAAAGAAGACATATCTCTTGAAAGAGACGAATATGTTCGTTTGCATCTTCATTCGGACCACCACCAAATTGACACCTGTTATTAATCATTTGAAAAATAGGTCCTTTTATTTCAAAAGTTACCTCACCAGTAGGTGGAGTAATAGCACTACCTTGTCCGGTCCGGGTTGCTTTCATCTTTGCTACCATTGATTGTCGTAGTATCAACGGTCTTTCTCCTTCCATTTCAAAATTTGGGGGTTGAACGGGTTTACCAAAGTCTGAATATCGAGGCTTGGTCGTACTTGATTCTGAATCAAAGGTTTCTTGCTTTGATGAAGATTCAAAAATTTCAAGTACTTCGTTTGAAATCCTACCAAGCTTTCTATCAGGTTCTGTAAACGGTGTAAGTAATGGAGATTCTGAACTTCGGGTATGTGGCATATGCGACCTATAAACTGTCCCCGGCAGCGGCGCCAAAAACTTGATAAATTTTTGATGTACAGTTTTGTGTCAAAATAGAATTATTAACTGATTTGTGATTAAGTAGTTTCTTAATTATTTTAAATTTTTAATAGTCTTTGATTTTTAAACTTATAGAATCGGTATGTTTAATAGTTTTTGTTAGTTGTGTGATTGACAGTTTATAGGTCGCATATGCCACATACCCGAAGTTCAGAATCTCCATTACTTACACCGTTTACAGAACCTGATAGAAAGCTTGGTAGGATTTCAAAACAAGTACTTGAAATTTTTGAATCTTCATCAAAGCAAGAAACCTTTGATTCAGAATCAAGTACGACCAAGCCTCGATATTCAGACTTTGGTAAACCCGTTCAACCCCCAAATTTTGAAATGGAAGGAGAAAGACCGTTGGTACCACGACAATCAATGGCAGCAAAGATGAAAGCAACCCGGACCGGACAAGGTAGTGCTATTACTCCACCTACTGGTGAGGTAACTTTTGAAATAAAAGGACCTATTCTTCAAATGATTAATAACAGGTGTCAATTTGGTGGTGGTCCGAATGAAGATGCAAACGAACATATTCGTCTCTTTCAAGAGATATGTCTTCTTTTTAAACTTAAACCAGAAACTGACCAGGCCATATTATTAAGACTTTTCCCTTGGACACTCCAAGGGGAAGCACGAAGTTGGTTAGATTCATTGGCCGAGGCTACGATAGAAACGTGGGATGGTATGTTGGAAAAATTTCTTAAGAAATATTTTCCAGCATCCAAGTCCGCGAGACTCCAACACGAAATTACCCAATTCTGTCAAAAGCCGATGAAAACCCTGTACGAAGCATGGAATCGATTTTCCAAAATGCTAAGAGGTTGTCCAAACCATGGTTTGGATACCTTTCAAAAGGTCCAAATCTTTTACAAAGGTTGTGATGTAGCAACCCGAATTTCAATTGACCAAGTGGCCGGTGGTTCTCTTATGGACAAAACCGAGCAAGAGGCTTATGAAATAATCGAGAAGCTAGCCGATTATTCTCATGAGTGGCATCAAGAACGCCCAATTACTCGTAATGCTCAAGTCCAAAGCGCCGGCGCCTATGATGACCTTAGTTCCCTAAGTGTTAAAATAGACGGTGTTGCTCGAACCATGGATAAAATCACCAAGGAAATTCATAGTATGAAAGTAGGTTGTGAATACTGTGGTGGTCTTCATTTAGGAAAAGATTGTGATGCCGGTTTAACAATGGCTCAAAAAGAAGAAGTGGCTTTCATAAGCCAAAGAAATAACAATCAATTTCAAGGAAGAGCCCAATTTAACCGGAACTTTAACAACCCCTACAACCCTCAAGGTCAAAATTCCAATTACCAACAAGGGTCAAGTAGTGGGTTCCAACAACAAACTCCGGGTTTTTATCAAAAACCCCAACAGGAAGAAAAAAAGTCAAATTTGGAGAGTATGTTGGAAAAGTTGATTTCATCACAAACTCAGCTTGCCACAAATATAAACCAAACCAACGAGAAAAACGAACACCAGTTTCGAAATCAACAAGCCTCAATTCAGAATTTGGAGAAACAAATGAGTGGTTTAGCTAATTTACTTAGTGAGAGAAAACCAGGTAGTTTACCGGGCGATACAAATAAGAACCCTCGAAATGAGCACGCCAATGTTATCACCACACGGAGTGGTTTAGCATACGATGCTCCAAAAATGCCCGAAAATTCTGATTTTAGTGTTCCGTTGAAGCGAAATGATGAACCGGTTAAGGAGCCGGAAAAAGTGGTTGAAAAGGAAGAACGGGAAAAACCCGTAGTGAAACCATATCAACCACCGCTCCCATACCCAAGAAAACAACAACAAGAAAGGCTAGAGGCCGAAAGGTCAAAATTCCTAGATATGTTTAAACAAATTAACATAAATATGCCTTTCATTGATGTAATCTCAGGTATGCCCAAGTATGCTAAGTTCTTAAAAGACTTACTTACTAATCGGAAGAAAATGGAGGAACTTTCATCCGTCACCATGAATGCTAATTGTTCAGCAATTTTGATGAACAAAATACCAAAGAAATTAGCAGATCCTGGAAGTTTTACCATACCATGTCTCCTGGGAGATTTGGAATGCATTAAAGCATTAGCGGATTTAGGGGCTAGCATAAATTTAATGCCTTATTCATTATATGTTAAGCTAAACCCCGGGGTACTAAAACCAACCCGAATGGCAATTCAACTAGCGGACCGCTCTGTTAAATTCCCTCGTGGAATTTTAGAGAATATGTTGGTAAAAGTAGGTACCCTAGTATTTCCGGCTGACTTTGTAATTTTGGACATGGAGGAGGACACACGTGTGCCTCTTATATTAGGTCGACCTTTCCTCAATACCGCTAGAGCTATGATAGATGTTCATGGGCATAAATTGACCCTTAGTATTGAGGATATGAAGGTTACCTTTTCCGTTGACCATGCCCTACAATACCCCGAGTCTACTGATGATCAATGTTATTATGTGCAAACCATAGACACATATTCGGAGTTGTTGCAGGAATTTCCAGAATTGCAAGGTACGGGAGAATGCATTTTTGCGGAAGGTGATGAAGAGAATATGTTGGAAGAAGTGGAGATGTTGACCACCTTGATGGCTAACGGTTATGAGCCAAATGATGAAGAATACAGAAAGTTGGATTTAGGAAATGAGTACCGATGTAAAACATCGATTGAAGAACCTCCCGTTTTAGAACTCAAGCCACTTCCAAAACACTTGGAATATGCTTACCTACAAGAAGGTTCTACTCTCCCGGTTATCATTTCATCCGAACTCTCTGTAAGTGAGAAGTCTAAACTTGTTTCCATGTTAAAAGCCCATAAAACGGCTCTAGCATGGAAAATTCATGACATCAAGGGTATAAGTCCCTCTTATTGTACGCATAAGATATTAATGGAAGATAACTATAAGCCATGTGTACAAAGACAAAGGCGACTCAACCCTAATATGCAAGAAGTTGTTAAAAAGGAGATTGTCAAACTCCTAGATGCAGGTCTCATTTATCCAATTTCGGATAGCCCTTGGGTGAGTCCGGTCCAATGCGTGCCCAAAAAGGGTGGCATGACCATTGTCACAAATGAAGACGACCAATTAATTTCTACCAGGACTATCACGGGTTGGAGGGTATGTATTGATTACAGAAAATTAAATGATGCTACCCGAAAAGACCATTTTCCTCTTCCTTACATTGATCAAATGTTGGAAAGGTTGGCAGGAAAGAACTTTTATTGTTTTCTTGACGGTTTCTCGGGATATTTCCAAATCCCTATAGCACCAGAGGACCAAGAGAAAACGACCTTTACATGCCCTTATGGTACTTTCTCCTATCGACGTATGCCCTTTGGCTTATGCAATGCTCCTGCTACCTTTCAAAGGTGTATGGTAGCTATTTTTCATGATATGATTGAAGACTTTATGGAAGTATTCATGGATGAATTTTCAGTCTTCGGTGATTCTTTTGACTCATGTCTTCATAATCTTGAGCGTATGTTGATTAGGTGTGAAGAATCAAATCTTGTGCTAAACTGGGAAAAATGCCATTTTATGGTAAAAGAGGGCATTGTATTGGGTCATAAAATTTCTTGTGCAGGTCTGGAGGTGGATAGAGCTAAAGTGGAAGTCATAGCCAAATTACCACCACCGTCAAATGTAAAAGGCGTAAGAAGTTTTCTGGGGCACGCCGGTTTTTACCGGCGGTTCATTAAAGATTTTTCCAAAATTGCAACCCCCATGAACAAACTTCTTGAGAAAGACGCTCCATTTGTCTTTACGGACGAGTGTCTTACCGCCTTTAACCTACTTAAAGCAAAGCTCACACAATCACCCATTCTCATATCACCGAATTGGTCAATACCATTCGAACGTATGTGTGACGCTAGTGACTTTGCTATTGGTGCCGTCTTGGGGCAAAGAATTGAAAAACATTTCAAGCCCATTTATTATGCTAGCAAGACATTGCAAGAAGCCCAACTTAATTACACTACCACCGAGAAGGAACTCCTGGCAATCGTCTTTTCGTTTGATAAATTCCGATCCTATTTGGTACTAGCAAAGACGGTTGTCTATACAGACCACTCGGCATTGAAGTACTTGCTTGCTAAGCAAGATGCTAAACCCCGGTTAATACGTTGGGTCTTGCTTTTGCAAGAATTCGACATCGATATTAAAGACAAAAAGGGGGCCGAAAACCTAGCTGTCGATCACCTTTCTCGACTTGAGAACCCGAATCTTGGGGTTCTCCATGAGACTGTTATCCAAGATAACTTTCCAGACGAAAATCTCATGAAGATTGAGAAAATTGATGATCCATGGTTTGTAGACATAGCCAACTATCTTGCGGGTGGATTCCTAGAAACCGGTTGGTCACATCAGAAAAGAAAGAAATTCTTTAGTGACCTAAAATACTATTTTTGGAAAGACCCTTATCTATTTAGGCGATGTGCGGATGGAATTATTCGTCGGTGTGTTTCGGGGAAAGAATGCACCGAAATTCTGCTTGACTGTCACCTTGGTCCAACAGGTGGGCACTTTGGTCCCCAAATCACGGGGAGGAAAGTTTACGAGGCCGATTTCTATTGGCCTACAATATTCAAAGATGCCTACACTGTTTGTAAGGCTTGTGACGCGTGCCAACGGGCCGGTCAAATCACTAAACGGGATGAAATGCCTCAACAAAGCATCCAAGTATGCGAGGTGTTCGATGTTTGGGGAATTGACTTTATGGGGCCCTTTCCAAAATCTCATTCTTACCTATACATACTTGTTGCCATAGATTATGTTTCCAAATGGGCGGAGGCAAAACCTCTACCAACGAATGATGGCAGAGTTGTGGTAAACTTTTTGATGGAACTTTTCTCTAGGTTTGGCACGCCAAAAGCTCTTATAAGTGACCGGGGCACCCACTTTTGCAATAAGCAATTGGAAAAGGTGTTGAAGAGATATGGAGTAATCCATAAAATTTCAACAACCTATCATCCCCAGACAAGTGGGCAAGTAGAAAACACCAACCGGTCATTAAAACGCATACTTGAAAAGACCGTTGGTGCAAATCCAAAAGAGTGGTCAATCAAGTTAAACGATGCATTGTGGGCCTTTCGCACGGCCTACAAAACACCAATTGGAACAACTCCTTTCCGTATGGTATACGGAAAAGCATGCCATCTCCCGTTGAAGATTGAACACAAAGCGCATTGGGCGCTAAGGGCATGCAATTTGGATTACCAAGAAGCGGGTCGGTTACGTTTGACCCAACTAAACGAATTAGACGAGTTGAGGCTCGAAGCCTATGACAACTCTCTAATTTACAAAGAAAAAACCAAACAATGGCACGACAAAAGATTGAAACATCCAAAAGAATTCATGGAAGGAGATCGTGTCCTTGTTTACAATTCCCGTTTCAAGTTATCACCAGGAAAGCTTAAGTCCCGATGGACGGGACCATTTGTGGTTAGAAAGGTGTACCCTTATGGTACAATTGAAATGGTGAACTGGAAGGGTGATACTTTTAAAGTGAATGGCCACCGGGTCAAACACTATGTTGATGGTCCCCTAGAAATTGAGGATGAGGTTAGCCTCAACTTCAAGAACAAAGCATAAATCAAAATTGGGACGAGTTTGGTGAACGACTCGTTAACAAATGGTTCACAATTGTAAATAGGTTTGAAATGTGTGCACGATAAATTTTAGTTTGGTACAAAATGATTTACGTTTGGCCTTTAAACACGCGCGACTCAGAAAAACAGGTCAGTGAGTTTTAGTGCAATGGGACGCCGTCCCATTTTCCTGGACGCCGTCCCCTTTTAAAGACCTGGACGCCGTCCTCTTTTCCTGGACGCCGTCCCCTTTTAAAGACCTGGACGCCGTCCTCTTTTGCTAGACGCCGTCCCAAAATGAAACCTTGGACGCCGTCCTCCTTTCTGGACGCCGTCTAGAGTGACTGACTCGGAAAAAAAATACGTTTTAAATACCTATCCAACCCATTTCTTAACCACAAAAACACATTTTTATCCATTTCTCTCTGCCAAACACGAAACACTCTCCAAAAACCCCAATTTCTACCTCAATTTCGCGATTTCTTCTTCAAATCCAAACTTCAAATCATGTTTTCTAGGGTATGGATACTCCATTTTTACACTTTTCTTTATCAATTACTTGAATTGTATGTTTATATCTATAAATTGGTGAAGGATAAGTGTGGGGTGTTTGATTTGCATGATTATTGTTAAGATTAACATGCCTTAGTAGTTTAATTGCCCATAATGTGTTTATTTTGCAAAGATTACATGCTTTTAAGGGTTTGTTCATGATTTTAGGGTTTGTGGAATTTGAATCCGAATTTAGGGTGATTAGTTCATGATGTCGAGTTTGTGTATGATGTTAACGAATCTTGTGAAGTATTTAATTGTGTTGGTGATATTGATGTCAAATTGGCCGGGTCATTTTTGAATGTTCTTGAATTTTTTAGCATATTGTTGAATTGTAATGAACTTATGAAGTATGTATGCTTGATTTTCATTTGTATGGGCCTGTTGAAGTAAATTGATGGAATGGAATGCCATAATGTATGATGTTATAATAGGTCATTTGAACTAAAATTGCGAAAAATGTGTTATGATTTGTGAGGAATATCATTAGAATGCAAATTTAAATGTTATGACCTATAACACAACATGCTTGAATCCTTGAGTCATAAGTTGATGCTACGTTGTGAAGTTGTGATTTTCATTTTTGAAAAATTATTAACGGGTTTATGTTGACTATAGTTGACTTTGGTTTAAAATTGTGAACATACGCTTTTGCTTAAATGAGTCATAATACTTATGAACTTGAAATGAAATGATTAAGTTCTCTTGCTACTCGGTTATGTTTTAGCTAACATTAACACAACGGTTTCTATGTTCTTTTGGTTTGGTGTTAATGTTTTGCAGGGACATTCAAGCCGAGGAGGACCGGCAAAGAGAGGAAGGACAGCAGGTTTGGCTCCACCACGACAACCACCACCACAACAGCAACATCATTCATCATCATCGTCAGGAGAAGAAGAAGAGGAGGATCGAAATGATCCTCGAGTTTGGTTGACACAGGTTCAAAACGACGAAGACTACACAGAAACATTTGAGACGATAAACCGTAGGCCTATTAATGCCACTTGGTATTTTATCTGGGGCCCATTGGAAGAGGCGGGTATGCGCCGCCATGTTTCTAACTTACTCGCCATCCCCTACGGTAGAGTAGCCACCCACGCTTGGGAGCAAGTTTTCAGCATCAACGAACCAATTTATCCGGTGCTGCTTAAAGAATTCTACTCAACTGTGCGGTTTAACAATGTCAGCGATTATTTGTCAAATGACTTTCTTCGATTTCGTTTAGGGGGTGAGTACGGGGGTATAAGTAGTTTTGAGCTATGCCGAGTTTTGGGTATTTTTGAGGAACTCACCGATACCCAGTTAGGTGAATACTTGCGGGCCTCCGATTATGTTGGCCGGCATGAATTTAGTGATGTTTCTTATTGGCGAAGGATTTGTAGGCCGAATGCGGCTGCACAATTTAGATCAAGCAGGCACATGTACAACGAAATCGCAGCCCGGGATGATAAACTGCTTCATAGACTTATCGCATGCACTTTTAATGCGAGGGTTGAGGGTCACGAAAAAGTGAAAACGTTGGATTTATGGATTATGGACCAAATAAAGCGGGGTTGCTATACCGACATTCCTGGGTTGATCGGTAATTATTTCCTGGCCATTGCTACCGAGACACGGCAACAGAAGCCACTTCTGGGAGGCCACTACATCACCCGAATTGCTCGACATTTTAACATAGATTTCAGCAGATTACAGGAGTGTACGAACGTCATGAAACCATTAAAAATTAAAAAAGGTTTCTTATATTAATGCTGAAATTCTTATGAAAGATAGAAATGGGCATTTGGTACCTTTTGAGGCAGGTGGCGCAAGTGGCAGTGGCATGCAGCAAGAACAGCAGCAGGAAGAAGAGGCGGAAATGGAGGCACAGACTAACGTTGGTGATCAGGTTCCGTGGCATCCGTCCCAATCAAGTTGGGACAGTTTGGTTGGTAGTGTTAATAACATGAGGTTGAGCCCGAACGAACAAAGGACGCACAACAACCAAATGTGGGATAGTCAGCAACGAATGGAGCAACGCCAGATTGCTCAAGTACACAATACGGGATGGAACAGTTATGGTATTGATTGGAATAACCATAACTCAGAGTTGTTTTATTCCAACCCCGAGCAGTACTATGGAACGACACGTCTGACACCCCAATACTACACGGATCCTGAACATCCACCTCCCCCTCATCCGATTTATAACTCTACCGCTGCGTTGCAGGATGCTCGGAACAGATTTGAGCGGGAATATCCACAGGGACGCCCGTACAGAGATGGTTCGGGTAATTATTTTTGGCCGTATGATAACTAGGCCTGCGTGCCTTTGATCATTTTGTACTTTGTTTTGAGACAATTTAATTTGTGTGGTGTGATTTTAGACAATATTTGGTTTGTAATAACTGGCTAATTGTGTGGATTTATGAACGGTTGTGGTTGTAAAAACACCGTTCTTTTTATTATAAATTGTGTGGTTTGTTAATTTGTGCAGCGTGATTGAACTTCAAAGACTGGCATTAAGTTCAGCGACATTTGATATTATGATGTGTGTATGATGATAATCGCGGAATGGACGATGCTCTTATGCTGGCAGTAAGTTCAGCGGCATCCGTCTACATGTTCCACGATTTGCAGGTTTAAAATTGAAAATTTCTACAATCACCCTATCGCTTTACCCTCTAAATTTAATCCTTTTTCTGATTTCATGCAATGAGGGCCTTGCATGATCTCAAGTGTGGGGTGGGGAATAGAAATTTATCGGGAACTCGTTTCCCTAAAATTAAGGCGTTTATTATAAAAAATTTAAAATTTTCAAGTAGCCTTAAAAACGATTAAAAGTCCAAAAACCATGTTATACGCATTATGATCTTAAAATCTAGAAAATAAATGTCGGTTTACATTTTAAATTATTAATAGTCTTTGAAGTTGCACTATCATTCAATTATTTGAATGAAAATCCTACTAGTTTAGTAAGCTAACTTGTAGGTCACTTGTACCAAAACGAGTGTAAACCGTGAGAGAGCGGTGATTGTATAGCGTGGTCGGAAACCGGATCTCGTGCCAGATCGAAAACCCTAAGGACGGTCCTCATTGTTTCTCCTAACAAGGACAATGTTGCGTCCGACCACTTGATATGACCAATAGGATGTATCTTTTCCATCCTCAAGGAAGTAAAGTCTTCCGAATGACACACTTACTGATTCAATTCAGAAGATATAGTCCAGACCAGTTGTAGGGTGACAAAAACTCTGAAAAAGTCATTACTGACATCGACTGGAAATCTACCAGGCCTCAACGTCAAACAGAGAAACTGGTAGTCAAAGTTTATCTCAATGAGGGAGATTAACTAGTAAAACGGGGGGGTGATGTTTTAGCAGAGTAGTATATAAAATAGCTTATATTTTTGCAGAAAATACTATTAAATACGATACAATTTTACACAAGATATTTATTTATTTATAGAATGGATATACTTAAACCTTGCTACAACACTTATAGGCAGTGTACCTAATCGTACAGTAGTGTAGTTTTTAGTAAGTCCGGTTCGTTCCACAGGGAATCTTTTTAAACAAAGCTTAACGCTATATTAGTTTACTTTTATAAAAATACAAATATATATATATAAGTAATATTATTATTATAAAGGGGGGTTTTTACCATTTAATGACCGGTTTGTCGATTTTAAAACTTTAGTCGCAGTTAAAACCAAATGTAAAATATTAAAAATAAATACAAGACTTAAATTAAAGCATAAAGTAAATAACGATAATGAAATTGCGATTAATAAAAGTGCGATAAAATAAACTTGCGATAATTAAAAGTGCAATTAAATACAATAACAATAAATAAAAATGCGATAATTAGAAGTGCAATTAAATATAAAATAAAGGAAATTAAATATGAAATAAAAGAATTATGCTTATTTAAACTTCCGTAATCATGATGTTTGACGTGTTGATTTTAGTTTTATGCCCATGGGTTAATTGTCCTTTGTCCTGGATTATTTAATATGTCCGTCTGGTTTTTGTCCATAACAGTCCATCAGTCATAAATATAAAGTGCGAGTGTCCTCGTCAAATTATCCTTATACCCGAAGTTAAATATTCCAACTAATTGGGGACTTAAACTGTAACAAGATTTTAATACTTTGTTTAATAATTACACCAGGATGTCGACTGAGTGTAACCCAAGGTTTTAATATTTTGTTATCAATTATACCAAGTGTCCTTGTACATAATTTCACCCCTGTTTTAATTATTCTAGTGACTATTAATCCATTCACGTGTCCGGTTAAATGAACGATTATTCGTACATATAAATACCCCGCCCATCGTGTCCGATTGAGTGTATATGGTAATTTATAGGGGCGCCCAATTGTAAATCTTTATATTAACATTAACAAACTATCATTTAGTTAAACAAATATAAAGCCCATTAATAGCTCATAGTCTAATTTCCACAAGTGTCGTTCTTTTGTCCAAACCCCAATCATGGTACAAAGCCCAATTACCCAATTTTAGTAATTAGCCCAACATCATGATTACTTCGTTTTAAATAAGCATAATAATAACTTAGCTACGAGACATTAAATTAAAAAGGTTGAACATAACTTACAATGATTAAAAATAGCGTAGCGTTACACGGACAGAATTTCGACTTACACCCTTACAATATTCGCTAACATACCCTTATTATTAGAATTATAATTAAAATTAAAATTAAAATTAAAATATAAATATAAATATTTACGATATATTGAGAGAGAGAGAGATATATGATATCTTTTTACGATCAGAATGCGCGAGCTTTATAGAGAGTTTCTGAAATTGGGGTTCCGCGACTCGCGGCCATTTTGGCCTTCAAACTCCGCGAGTCGCGGAGTTTACTTTTACAGCTCACACAAGCTTGGCTCTTTGTTTACCGACGGTTTTAAATATAAATATAATATATTAAATAATTATAAGAATTATTTAAATATTATATTATATTTATGTGCATAGTTGACTTGTAATTTTTAGTCCGTTGCGTCGAGCGTTGAGAGTTGACTCTGGTCCCGGTTCCGGATTTTCGAACGTCCTTGCGTACAATTTAATATCTTGTACTTTGCGTTTTGAATCTTGTACTCTTGTAATTTCGAGACGTGTCTTATCAATAATTGGAACCTCTTTGATTGTCTTTTGTACTTTTGAGCTTTTTGGTCGTTTGCGTCTTCAATTCGTCGAATCTGTCTTTTGTCTTCACCTTTTATTATTTAAACGAATATCACTTGTAAATAGAACAATTGCAACTAAAAGCTTGTCTTTCTTGAGGAATAATGCTATGAAATATATGTTCGATTTAGCATTATCAAATATTCCCACACTTGAGCGTTGCTTGTCCTCAAGCAATATCGTCTTGAAATACTAGAATCACTTCTTTATTCTTCACACTTTGTACATCAGTGATTTCTATACGGTGGTATAAACAATGGTAGTAACGATATGGTTTACAGTCCCACATGACTATAAAAAATTAGATCCATTAAGGAAATTGGATCTTTATGAAAACATTTGATCTTTTGAAAATTAAATCTAGTTTTTACCCTAGATAAGTTTTCCGGAATAACCCTTTACCAGTGTTTGCAAAATATTTTTGTGGGTTTGGTGGGTTTCAGATTTGAAAATTTTAGCTCAAAACTTATGGTTTTGTGTCACCCACTTGCTAACCTTGTATTTGGAAAGCAACACGTCCAGTTCACTTGTCCCGTATATTACCTTTCGGTAAACTACCGTCCGGTTGTAAAGGAAAGCGTTGAACAAGCAACTGTTAAGGCAATGTCCCCTGACATGCTTTTAATTATGGTCTATAACGTGTCGGGCGCAATTACTATCCTTGGTAGGAGCAATAGTAAAGCTCACCCTTATAATTTTTCGGTATGGCACAAGGTCCTGTCTTTGACCATTATGCAACCACTGTTCTTACGGTTGACACCCGATTTGGTTCAGGTGACCTAATGAATTCCAGGTGAATTCCTAGGATTTTACGTTCAATGGTAATGAACGCATTGAAAACAGGGTTTTCAGAAAACAAATCGGTTTGTAATTTTGATCAAAATATTTTCTCGTTTAAGCTCGAGTTTAGATATCATCTGTGACGACCCGGAAATTTCCGACTAAATTTAAACTTTATCTTTTTATCTTTATATTATTCTGACACGATAAGCAATGCTTGTTAACTTAAATCTCAAGGATTTTAAACTATGTTTATACATTCATTTAAACCTCGACCAAATTCCAATGATTCACGAACCATTAAATGAACATATATGAATATGTATGTATATGTGTATATGTTATAAATTGAAAATGTCAACAAAGTATTTAAAAGTATAATGCTTTATATAAACGTAATTGTTTCAATATGATTATCGACGAAATTAAAAAAAAATATATTAAATGTTTGAATTATCAGAAACATTGAATTATGATTACAAGTCTCTGTTGAGAGGTCCACTATGATTTGAGAAATATATTCCTCTTAACGATATTCGGAATAATTTGTAAAGCTATTTATAAATAAAAATAAAAAGTGTCATTTACGAAAGTTAGACAAAAGCTAGTGGAGAATTGGTTTCCATAATATTCTATTAATCTATTTTCAAACGTACAAAAACGTTTTCAGTTTAAAAAGAACTTTATTATTAAAACGTATATAACTTTTATAAATATCTAGAATCACTTTTGACAACTCATTACTTAACCAGTATAATAAATAAAACGATATTTATATTTTATTTCATTAAATATATATAACGATTTAAATTAATATTATATATATTTATACGCGTATTATACATACATAGTTTTTATACTTTTACTATACTTTAACTTTACCTTTACTTTACTTTTACTTTACTTTAACTTTAATAATTCATACTTTAATAATTCACTTTAATAATTCATACTTTAATAATTCACTTTAATAATTCATACTTTAATAATTCACTTTAATAATTCATACTTTAATAATTCACTTTAATAATTCATACTTTAATAATTCAAAAATCTATTATAAATAGAATTCAATAGGTTTCATTATTTCATAGAAACTTGAAAATATATTTCTCTAAACTCTCTCAATCGATTTACATATATATATATATATATATATATATATATATATATATATATATATATATATATATATATATATTTGCCCTGTATTATTTCAAGATATTATTAGTATACATAAAACATTACGACGGAGTGATGTCCGAGTAATTTCAAAATAGTCTTTTGAATGAGTCGAAGCTAAGGAAATTATGGGTTATAGCTATGGAGGTGATGGGTATGGTTCATGGGTATGCTCGTGAGGTCAATCTAGTATTTATCATCTCCGTTACGTCTACGTACTTTTCTACAATATTGAATCTCAATATTGATACGTGAGCACTCATAACTTAAATTTTATATATCAATAGTGTATCCCTGACTAGTGCTCGAGTATATAGGATTATGCATGCTTGTACATTCGATATTGTCCTTAGATAGGTTTGTTGAATCCTGAATTAGATACATATGCTACTGAGATAAGGTATATGATATGCATGTCATTGGAAAGCTAGCGAAAAATTAAGAACTTTTCATTTAGATATCGAATGGTTTCGATGAACGGATTTGAAGTTATAGTCAACTGAATTTTAGTATTATTGTTAAAATGATTATTATTACTATTGTCATTATTATTTTAATAGAAATATCATTGTTATTATAAAATATCATTATTACTATTATGTTAGTATTATCATTTTATCATAATAACATTTTTAGTAAATATAAATATTGTTATTTTCTTATAGAATAATAATTATTATTATTACAAAATAATACAACTTTTACTTATTATTATGATGATCAATATTATTTTATCAAATAAATAGGGGATACAAAGATATTTTTCACCACGCGTAATATAATTACATTAATAATACTTACCACTATAGTTTTAAGATATTAAGTGAACTTTATAAATTTTACTACTTAAGATATATAAAAGTATATTTTATCATATATAAACGTTAATATAAATTTTTATTAATAAATGACTTTTATTATTATAAAATCTAATAAATATATTTAAATATATAAAATGACTATAGTTAAGTTATATAATAAACACGTATAAATTTTAGAAGTCATTTTGGGTCAAGTTGACTTTTGTTGACTTTTGCATATTAGTCTCGAGCATTAGGATTGTGGTACACTATGACTTGACCAAAAATTGTTAGACAGATATTGACCAACATATAAATATATATAATTAATATAGGTTCGTGAATCCGAGGCCAACCTTGCACTTGTTAAATGACGTTATATGTATTTTTACTACGAAATACAGTATGGTGAGTTTCATTTGCTCCCTTTTATATATATTTTTGGGACTGAGAATACATGCGCTGTTTTTTATAAATGTTTTACGAAATAGGCACAAGTACTAAAACTAATTCTACGTGGGTTTAAACCAGAAATATACCCTTAGCTTGGTAACATTAAACTACTTGTCTATGTACGGTAGGCGCGAATCCTAAAGATAGATCTATTGGGCCTGACAAACCCCATTCTGACTACAATTAATAGAATACTCTTAAGGCTTGTTACCGGGTGCCTACAATTTATAGAATACTCTTATACACTTGCGAGTGTACATATATTTATAAACGGAAATCTTGTGGTCTATTAATATATTGAAATGATTGTTATGATAAACCTATGAACTCACCAACCTTTTGGATGACACTTTAAAGCAAGTTTATTCTCAGGTATTAAAGAAATCTTCCGCTGTGCATTAGCTCATTTTAAGGATATTACTTGGAGTCATTCATGGCGTATTTTGAAAGACGTTGCATTCGAGTCATTGAGTTCATCAAGATTATTATTATGTCAATTATAGTTGGATGTATTATGAAATGGTGTGCATGCCGTCAACTTTCGTTGTAAAAAAAAGTTTGTCTTTTAAAAACGAATGCAATGTTTGTAAAATGTATCATATAGAGGTCAAAATACCTCGCGATGTAATCAACTATTGTGAATCGTTTATAATGTATATGAACGGGTCCTTTCATCATCGAATTCCATGAGTTTGTAATTCTCAATCTTCAAAGTCAATCTCTAGGATTGAGTAATATCAGTCTTAAAAGCTGATTTTTAATCTTTAAGGAGATTATCCTTTCTGGGGATCTGATTCATTAGTCTTATCCAGCTAATTTGCATGGTGCCCCACCATTGTACGAGATAAGTTCTTCTCATGGTTAGGATAAATCTGACCACTTGGCGACCCTGTTTAATGCTGAGGTCCGTGAATTTCCTGCTGATTTTAGTGATGACTTTTCTGGATTTTTCGTCAACCTACAGCTGGTCTGGACGACAACTTCATGACCTAAATCAAGAAGCGCGTGTCTTGGGTTTTTTAATGTTTTTGGCATACTTTAATTCAATAAGATTAAAAATAATGATATTAAAAGTTCTCGTCCCTCCCTTGGGTAAAGCAATTTCGGTTCAAAGACCTAGTCTTCAACTTACGACGAATTTTAAAAAACATATTTTTAACTTAATGAGATAAAGTAAATTTTTGTTTTTAAATTCACACAACTTAAATATAAAATTCAAAATTAATATTAAAAATTCACACCAAACTTAAAATTTGAAATGCATAAAATTAAAATTTCATATTTTAAAAATTAAAAATTCCACTTAGTTAGCTGTGGTGTCGAAATTGTGATTAACTTCGTTGTCGACTTCCATCGGACTATCTATATAATGTTTAACTCTGTGACCATTAACTTTAAATTCAATCCCATTTGAATTTATTAATTCTATCGTTCCGTATGGGAAAACTCTTTTGACTATGAATGGTCCAGACCATCTTGATTTCAATTTTCCAGGAAATAGCTTGAATCGTGAATTGAAAAGAAGAACTCTGTCTCCTTCTTTAAATTCTTTTGAACTTCTGATTCTTTTATCATGCCATTTCTTCGTTCTTTCTTTATAGATTAACGAATTATCGTATGCTTCATGTCTTAATTCTTCTAATTCGTTTAGTTGACTTAATCGTAAACGTCCGGCTTCATGTAAATCAAGATTACATGTTTTCAAAGCCCAAAATGCTTTGTGTTCAATTTCTACTGGAAGATGACATGCTTTTCCATAAACAAGTCTAAAAGGTGTGGTTCCAATTGGAGTTTTGTAGGCTGTTCTAAAAGCCCAGAGTGCATCCTCCAATTTAATGGACCATTCCTTCGGATTTGATCCTACGGTTTTCTCTAGAATACGTTTTAAGGCTCGGTTGGTATTTTCAACTTGTCCACTTGTTTGTGGATGATATGCGGTGGAGATTTTATGAGTTACTCCATATCTTTTAAGAACTTTCTCAAGTTGATTATTACAGAAATGAGTACCCCGATCACTTATTAAAGCTTTCGGTGTTCCAAACCTTGCAAAAAGACGTTTTAAAAAGTTGACTACAACTCGTGCATCGTTAGTTGGGAGAGCTTGTGCTTCCGCCCATTTAGATACATAATCAATGGCTACGAGTATATATAGATTATTATGAGATTTTGGAAATGGACCCATAAAGTCAAATACCCCAAATGTCAAATACTTCACATACTTGGATGACATTTTGTGGCATTTCATCACGTTGACTTATTTTTCCGGCCCTTTGACAAGCATCACAGGATTTGCAAAGAAGGTGTGCGTCTTTGTAAATTGTACGCCAATAGAATCCAGCATCATAAACTTTTCTTGCTGTTAGTTGAGGCCCATAATGCCCTCCTGTTGGTCCTGTGTGACAATGGTTTAAAATTTTACTAGCTTCATCTCCAAATACACATCGGCGTATTATTCCATCTAGACAACTTTTAAACAGATGTGGATCTTCCCAAAAATAGTGTTTTATATCACTGAAGAATTTCTTTCGTCTTTGGTACGATAATCCTTTTTCAAGGAATCCACATACTAAATAGTTTGCATAGTCTGCAAACCATGGGATTTCTTTATAATCTATCTTCAATAGATATTCATCAGGAAAGTTGTCTTGTATGGCCGATTCATTTAGAACTTCTAATTCAGGATTTTCAAGACGAGAAAGATGATCAGCGGCGAGATTTTCTGCTCCTCTTTTATCTCGGATTTCAATATCAAACTCTTGTAAGAGTAAGATCCAACGGATTAATCTTGGTTTAGCATCTTGTTTCGAAAATAGGTATCTAAGAGCAGAATGGTCGGTATAGACCACCGTTTTTGCTAGAACGAGATATGATCGAAATTTGTCAAAAGCAAAGACAATAGCAAGGAGTTCTTTTTCAGTAGTTGTATAGTTCGTTTGTGCTCCTTGTAACGTCTTACTAGCATAATATATAGGTTGAAATCGTTTTTCAATCCTTTGTCCTAAAACGGCTCCCATTGCAAAATCACTTGCATCGCACATTAGTTCAAATGGTAGATTCCAATTTGGTGTGATCATGATCGGCGCATTAGTGAGTTTTTCTTTAAGAATATTAAAAGATTTGATACACTCAACTGAAAAGATGAATGGAGCATCCTTTTCTAGGAGTTTATTTATAGGAGTGTCAATTTTTGAAAAATCTTTTATGAAACGTCGGTAAAAACCGGCATGCCCTAGAAAACTCCTAACTCCTCTAACATTGGTGGGATGTGGAAGTTTAGCAATTACATCTACTTTAGCTCTATCCACTTCAATTCCTTCTTTTGAAATTTTATGTCCAAGAACGATGCCTTCTTTAACCATGAAATGGCATTTCTCCCAATTAAGTACTAGATTTGATTGTTCGCATCTAAGAAGCATTCGTTCCAGATTAACTAGACATGATTCAAATGTATCACCGAAGACTGAAAAGTCATCCATGAATACTTCCATGCATTCTTCTATCATGTCGTGAAAAATCGCCATCATACACCTTTGAAAGGTTGCAGGGGCGTTGCAAAGTCCAAATGGCATGCGTTTGTAAGCAAAAGTACCATAAGGGCACGTGAATGTGGTTTTCTGTTGATCTTCGGGTGCTATTGGAATTTGAAAATATCCGGAAAATCCATCTAGAAAACAATAGTAACTATTTCCGGCTAATCTTTCCAACATTTGATCAATGAAAGGTAAGGGAAAGTGATCTTTTCTGGTGGCGTCATTTAATTTTCTATAATCAATACACACACGCCATCCTGTTACAGTCCTAGTAGGAATAAGCTCATTTTTCTCATTTGTAATGACAGTCATGCCACCCTTCTTAGGCACGCATTGAACTGGGCTTACCCATGGACTATCAGAAATTGGATAAATTAGACCTGCATCTAGCAGTTTAATAATCTTTCTTAACTACATCTTGCATATTAGGATTTAGTCTTCGTTGGCGTTGCACATACGTTTTATGACCTTCTTCCATAAGAATTTTATGTGTGCAATACGAAGGACTTATTCCTTTAATATCATGAATCTTCCATGCAATGGCTGGTTTATGAGCTTTCAACACAGAAATGAGTTGTGATTTCTCATTTTCAGTAAGAGAAGACGATATTATTACAGGTAATTCAGATTCACCATGTAAATAAGCGTATTCCAAATGGTTTGGAAGTGGCTTTAACTCTAATTTCGGAGGTTCTTCTATCGATGATTTATATCGATATTTGTCTTCTTCTTTTAGCATTTGAATTTCTTCTGTTGTTGGTTCATATCCATTAGCTATAAGTGTAGCTAACATTTCAGCTTCATCAATTGGTTCATTACCTTCTCCTAAAGAACATTCTCCTGTTCCTTGTAATTCTGGAAATTCTTCTAATAATTCTGCATGTGCATCTATAGTTTGAATATAATAACATGTATCATCTGCAGATTGCGGTTGTTGCATTGCTCTATCAACTGAAAAGGTAACACTCTCATCCTCTATACTTATGGTCAATTTCTTACCGAACACGTCTATCATTGCTTTAGCCGTGTTTAAGAATGGTCTTCCTAATATGAGAGGAACTTGAGAATCTTCTTCCATGTCCAGAACAACAAAATCTACTGGAAATACTAAAGTACCAACTTTAACTAGCATGTTCTCCATTATCCCTCTAGGATATTTTATTGATCTATCGGCTAGTTGTATGCTTATTCTGGTTGGTTTCAATTCTCCAAGGTCTAGTTTAGCGTATAGTGAATACGGCATTAGATTTATACTAGCACCTAAGTCTGCCAATGCTTCTATTGAACTAAGACTACCCAGAAAACATGGAATTGTGAAACTTCCTGGATCAGATAGTTTTTCTGGTATCTTATTCAACAGCACTGCTGAACAATTAGCATTCATAGTAACAGCCGAGAGTTCTTCCATTTTCTTTCTATTTGAAATTAGATCTTTCAAGAATTTAGCATATCTAGGCATTCCTGAAATCACATCAATGAAAGGAAGATTTACATTTATCTGTTTAAACATATCCAAGAATTTGGATTGCTCGGCTTCAAGTTTCTCTTTCTTCATTTTACTCGGGTAAGGAAGTGGTGGTTGGTATTGTTTAACATAAGGTTTAGCCTTAACTGTGTTATCTTCATTAACCTTTTCAACTACCGGTTCTTTTTCCTTATCTTGATCAGGTTGTGGTTCTTGTGGAGTAGATATAGCTTCATCAGAAGTTACAAGTATTTCAGGTGGTTTAAGTGTTGTACCACTTCTTGTGGTAATGGCTTTAGCTGTTTCATTCCGGGAGTTAGCATTTGTATCACTAGGTAGACTTCCCGATTTTCTTTCACCTATTAACCTTGCTAGGTTACTCACTTCTTGTTCCAGATTTTGAATAGAAGCTTGTTGATTTCTAAATGCTTGAGCATTTTGTTCATTGGTTTGTTTTTGAGATGTGAAAAACTGCGTTTGAGTTTCAACTAGCTTTGTCATCATATCTTCTAAATTCGGCTTTTTATCATCGGTTTGTTGTGGTGGTTTGTTTTGAAAATTAGGTCTTTGCTGATTGTAAGTATTATTGGATACTTGTTGATTGCTAGGACCTTGTTGGTTGTTGTATGGAATATTTCTGTTATAATTCTGGTTTTGATTGTAAATCGGTCTTGGCGGTTGATAATTATTCTGATAATTATTTCCAGGCCTTTGGTTTATGTATGAAATATTCTCTCTTTGTTCCATTGTTAATTCAATACTGAGACAATCTTTTGTCAAATGTGGTCCTCCACACTGCTCACAACTAATTCGTATTGAGTGAATATCTTTAGTCATCTTTTCCATTCGTCTCTCCACAGCATCTATCTTTGCGGAAATGGAATCTAAGTCATGGCTAGAATCGGCTCTAGCTGCTTTAGATGATCTAACGATATCTTTTTCTTGGTGCCACTCATGTGAGTGGGAAGCAGTGTTATCAATAATTTTGTAAGCATCAGTTTCGGTTTTCTTCATAATAGAACCACCAGCTGCTATATCTATGTCTTTCCTTGTAGTGATGTCGCATCCTTGGTAGAATATTTGTACTATTTGACAGGTATCTAAACCATGTTGCGGACATCCTCTTAACAACTTTCCATATCTTGTCCACGCCTCATATAGAGTTTCATTCGGCTTCTGTGTGAACGTAACAATTTCTGCTTGAAGTCTTACGGCTTTAGATGCAGGAAAGAATTGTTTAAGAAATTTGTCAACTAAAACATCCCATGTATCGATCGCCCCTTCAGGTAACGATTCCAACCAATCTTTGGCTTCTCCCTTTAAAGTCCAGGGAAATAACATGAGATATATCTGTTCATCCTCCACTTCTCGGATTTTAAATAGTGTGCAGATCCTATTAAAGGTACGTAGATGTTCATTTGGATCTTCCTTCGGCGCACCACTAAATTGGCATTAATTAGTCACCATGTGTAGAATTTGTCCTTTGATTTCATAATCTGGCGCATTAATGTCTGGATGAGTAATTGCGTGACTTTGGCCAGTGCGTTTAGCTCTCATTCTGTCTTCCATACTTAAAGGTTCCAGATTCTCCATAATTGAATTTGTTGAATCGGAATCACTAGAGGATTCTGATTTAATGGTTCGTTCCTCAACAATCTCTGTTTGAATGATTGGTGGTTCCGGAGGAAAGTTTAATGGTTCAGGATCTACGAACCGTTCCTGAATTTTCTCCGGATTCTCAATTGTGAGGTCGGGTTCAAAAAATGGATTATCGGAAATTTGAACTGAAGTACTTGGTCGACTGGATGACGATTCTAAAGAAAAATCAACGGCGGTTATATTTGCTAAATGTCTTGATCTAGTTACAGGTGGTGAACGTACAAAAGGTGGTGATCGTCTTGCTCGGTGCATTCACTGAATATCCTATTAGTTTTTAAAAGGAAAGAAAAATTATAATAAGTTATCCAATTAATAGACTTTTCTGATTTTGCCCACGTTTTGAATAGCCAAAAGATGCAGCAGAGGGGCAGGATTCGTTTGGTCTCAATATAATTGAGGACTGTTTGGCTCCAATAACCCGGTCCACGTACAAATCCAACTATTACTACGAACCAGAAAATTTTGATGTCTATCAATTTAACCACTTAAAATAAATTTTCGTAATTTTAAGAAAATTAGATAAGAAGTAGAATAAAAATCTATGTCCTAAAAACTAGAATAGCGAGAAATAAGAAAGAAAAAGAGTTCGTCGAAAAAGATCGAAAAAGAAAAATGGTTGAAAAATAAAAGGTGACGAAAAAAATTAAAGAAACTTATAAAAACTTAAAAATACTTGACTAACCTAACCTTATTACTACAACTAACTTAAAATTATAATCGCAAATTGAAATTACTAATTGGAATGATAATTGATACATAGGTAAAAGGTGTCTAAAAATATTAAAGCTTACAGGAAAACTAAATCCCAAATGAAAATAACTTAAAAAGAAACTAAAACTTAAAAAGGCGTCGCAAAATTCTAAAGCACCTAAATCTTAGTCTAAAGAAAAAGCACTTAAGGAATTCTACGGCAAAGCCTAAAAATCTAGAAGTAAAAATAACTATGGCAAAAACTAAGTTTAAAACTAAATATGGCCTAAAAATACAAATATTACGCTACAACGATTAAAAAGGGACAAAATATAAAAATATACAAAAAGTTATAAAAAGTACAATTTTTATAAAAATATTATTTTTATATTATTTATTTAATAAAACTACTAATTTTATAATTTAATTAAACTAATTTAACAAATAAAACAAATTAAATTAATAAACTAAACTAATTAATAAATAAATAAAACCTATTTAGGGTTTTTAATTAAATAATAATAATAATAATAATTACACCGTGATTAATGCCTGATTAGGGCTTCTGTCACGTGTCAGGTTTTCTCCGCGAGTTGCGGTATTTAATGCATCAAACCCCGCGAGTCGCGGGGTTCAAAAATTCAACTCTGGTACAGTTTGAATTTGACGCGTTTTTTTCTTTTTTAATTTTTTTTTCTGTTTTTAATTTTTCTGTTTATATATTTAAAAAAAAATATGTGTATAATAAAAACTTATATTTTAAAAACTTAAATAAAATAGAACTACTTTATAATTTTAATAAATAAAATGCTTAAAACTAGATTTATATATATTTTTTTTTTATGTTTTTAAATAAAAACAAAATACTTAAATAAAACTTATGTTTTTATAAAATAAAAATAAAGAAACTTTATAAAACTTAAATATTTAACAAAATCTTAAAAATACATAAACTTTTTTTTTATATTAGCGTTGCGCTTCCGGTTTTTAAGAGACTCCCCGGCAGCGGCGCCAAAAATACTTGATGTTTTAGCAGAGTAGTATATAAAATAGCTTATATTTTTGCAGAAAATACTATTAAATACTATACAATTTTACACAAGATATTTATTTATTTATAGAATGGATATATTTAAACCTTGCTACAACACTTATAGGCAGTGTACCTAATCGTACAGTAGTGTAGTTTTTAGTAAGTCCGGTTCGTTCCACAGGGAATCTTTTTAAACAAAGCTTAACGCTATATTAGTTTACTTTTATAAAAATACAAATATATATATATAAGTAATATTATTATTATAAAGGGGGGTTTTTACCGTTTAATGACCGGTTTGTTGATTTTAAAACTTTAGTCGCAGTTAAAACCAAATGTAAAATATTAAAAATAAATACAAGACTTAAATTAAAGCATAAAGTAAATAACGATAATGAAATTGCGATTAATAAAAGTGCGATAAAATAAACTTGCGATAATTAAAAGTGCAATTAAATACAATAACAATAAATAAAAATGCGATAATTAGAAGTGCAATTAAATATAAAATAAAGGAAATTAAATATGAAATAAAAGAATTATGCTTATTTAAACTTCCGTAATCATGATGTTTGACGTGTTGATTTTAGTTTTATGCCCATGGGTTAATTGTCCTTTGTCCTGAATTATTTAATATGTCCGTCTGGTTTTTGTCCATAACAGTCCATCATTCATAAATATAAAGTGTGAGTGTCCTCGTCAAATTATCCTTATACCCGAAGTTAAATATTCCAACTAATTGGGGACTTAAACTGTAACAAGATTTTAATACTTTGTTTAATAATTACACCAGGATGTCGACTGAGTGTAACCCAAGGTTTTAATATTTTGTTATCAATTATACCAAGTGTCCTTGTACATAATTTCACCCCTGTTTTAATTATTCTAGTGACTATTAATCCATTCCCGTGTCCGGTTAAATGAACGATTATTCGTACATATAAATACCCCGCCCATCGTGTCCGATTGAGTGTATATGGTAATTTATAGGGGCGCCCAATTGTAAATCTTTATATTAACATTAACAAACTATCATTTAGTTAAACAAATATAAAGCCCATTAATAGCTCATAGTCTAATTTCCACAAGTGTCGTTCTTTTGTCCAAACCCCAATCATGGTACAAAGCCCAATTACCCAATTTTAGTAATTAGCCCAACATCATGATTACTTCGTTTTAAATAAGCATAATAATAACTTAGCTACGAGACATTAAATTAAAAAGGTTGAACATAACTTACAATGATTAAAAATAGCGTAGCGTTACACGGACAGAATTTCGACTTACACCCTTACAATATTTGCTAACATACCCTTATTATTAGAATTAGAATTATAATTAAAATTAAAATTAAAATTAAAATTAAAATATAAATATAAATATTTACGATATATTGAGAGAGAGAGATATATGATATCTTTTTACGATCAGAATGCGCGAGCTTTATAGGGAGTTTCTGAAATTGGGGTTCCGCGACTCGCGGCCATTTTGGCCTTCAAACTCCGCGAGTCGCGGAGTTTACTTTTACAGCTCACACAAGCTTGGCTCTTTGTTTACCGACGGTTTTAAATATAAATATAATATATTAAATAATTATAAGAATTATTTAAATATTATATTATATTTATGTGCATAGTTGACTTGTAATTTTTAGTCCGTTGCGTCGAGCGTTGAGAGTTGACTCTGGTCCCGGTTCCGGATTTTCGAACGTCCTTGCGTACAATTTAATATCTTGTACTTTGCGTTTTGAATCTTGTACTCTTGTAATTTCGAGACGTTTCTTATCAATAATTGGAACCTCTTTGATTGTCTTTTGAACTTTTTGGTCGTTTGCGTCTTCAATTCGTCGAATCTGTCTTTTGTCTTCACCTTTTATTATTTAAACGAATATCACTTGTAAATAGAACAATTGCAACTAAAAGCTTGTCTTTCTTGAGGAATAATGCTATGAAATATATGTTCGTTTTTAGCATTATCAGGGGGCACCATGTATACACAAAATGTTAGTGATTTATCAGATCCCCGGTAGGATAACCTCCAGAAAGGTAAAATATCAGCTTTTAAGACTGATAAACCTCAATCTTCATGATTGATTTAACGGATTAGATGATTACCTCATAATTGTCAATGATGTCCGGACGTAATGTGTATCCTCTTAAAGCACATTATTTTCTACCGACATCTCGTAATGTTAGGTACCGTGGGAGGGATTGGCTTGACCAATAGCGGGAAACCCGCACTCATTTTTAAAAATTCAGAAAATCCGATCAAAATCGGAAAACGTGCTTAGTATTAAAAACTAGCATGATATTTTCAAAACCATAAAACGTTTTCATAAGATCCTGATTTCCCTAGGGTCAAATTTTTCGGATACTTGGCTCTAATCTCCCAAAAATGTGTGTGTGTTTCCATTGTGTATATAGCGTGCGTGTGATTTCAATAAAAGTGTGCTATACTTAAAGCGTGTGTTTCCATTGTGTATATAGCGTGAGTTGTGTTTCATATCAACGTGTGTGTTCCGTGTGCTTCGAGTCATTCATGTAATGTTTGTAATCTATATTGTGTGATTATGTTTGATATTGTTCTACTTTGTAAAGAAAGAATTGCTTGAGGACAAGCAAGGTTTAAGTGTGAGGTGTTTTGATATTGCTCAATAACATCATATATATCTATCGCAATATCGTGTAAAATGCTCTAGAATCGAGGATAATGAAGGTGTTTCTACAAGTGATAATCCAAGATGCGCAAATTTGTATCGGAAGAGTGATTTACAAAGAGTTTTGATGATTTATGACATTGGTTGATCCCGATACGACTTAAGGTCTATTTAGTGCTCTAAAATGGTAAAACAAAGCTTCCAAGGTGTTAGGCTTCGTCCAAATAAAAGAGGATTGAAAAGAAAGCGAAACAGTGGATTTCAGCATATCTGGACGCCGTCCGGCATCTTGAAACAGGACGCCATCCTGGATTTGAAGACGCCGTCTAGCTCTTAAGGACGGGACGCCGTCCAGCCTTTTTGGACGCCGTCCCGTAGTAGGTTTCAGCCGACTTTTGTGCTTTTTACCTACTTTCTCCACTTTAAAACTACTGTTTTGAGGGACTGTTTCATAACTTACGAACCAGAGAGTACAGAGACGATTTTTAGGAGCAAAATTGGAGAACTCCAAGCTCTTGGAAGAGGCTCAACATCAAGACATCAAAGATCAAAACCTTCATCATCCAAGAACTCCTTGTTCTTGTAGGTTATTCCTTGTTCTAAAACAATGATTTCAGTTGTTAATCTGATTGTTATGTTGTCTGTTACCATGATTGTTGGCTAGTTTCTATAATGTTTGTCTAGATTAATAACCAAGGTATTGGATGTAATCTTATTGATTGAATGTATTATGTGTGATAGATTAAAGCTTGAATTAAGAACCATGCTTATTGCTGTTAAAATCATTTGTATCTAGTTAATTGATATGTTGTTGATAAAGAGAACTCTTGTTGATGTATCATATTGATTTACAATCAACTTGTCTTAGATTGATTGTTTACTAAACCGGACTAAGGGGGTAAACTAGATTAAAATGGTTAAACAAAATAGGAATGAATTGTGTAGAGCGAACGCAAAGACAATTGTTATTCAAGTCTTTGATCTAGCTAATCAACTAGTCACAAACGAAAAGGTCTAAGTAATAGGGAACCCTCACTTTGTAATTCTAGTTTGAGTACTCGCTAAAGAGAACTCTTGGCGGGTCGATTTAGGTGATTAGCATGCTTATAATAGTTATTTGATTACAAATACAAGAACCATAGTGAAAAGGGAACCCTTGATCTTGTGATTGTGTTTGCGTGTTTATTCAAGAGAACTCTTAGTGAACCTATTAGATAACTTACACACATAATTATTCAATCAGGCCTTAATATCAGAACTTACATCCAATACCGAGGGTAAAATATCTAGATGAACATTTCATCTCTTTGATTTAAATCAAAACTATCTTACTTGCTTTCTTTGCATTTATTTTCATCTTATAAATTTAAAAGGCCAAAAATATTGTTTTTACATTTAACCTTCTCTGATTTGGCTAAATCGTTAAATGGCCACCAAAACATAAAACTTGTACCTTTAAGTTTCATTTACTTAGTTAATCATAATATAGTTTCTAATTCTAGTTTGGCTAATACAACTGTCCTTGGAACGATACACGGAACTGAACCAGTTACTGTACTACTACACGATCGGGTACACTGCCCGTTAGTGTGTAGAAATCTTTAATCGGTATTTTTCCATATTATTTTATACGACAATTTATACGACACTTCTCGCACATCAGAACTCTATATGTATTGACTGGAAAGTTTAACAAATTGATGATTCTATTATTTTTTCGAAAAGCAAAAATTTTATTAACTCGAAGCCCACTAAAGGAGGGTAAGCCCATTACATAGACTCGAAGATCCAAATGTGTATATCAATACAAGTATAACTCGACCTATGAAAAACACGAAACAAGGCGAAAGCAAGTTGCGGAGAGAGCAACTATAAAATGCATTACATTAGACAAAACAAGGCCATGGATTCGAGGTCCAACCTAGCCAATCCATCTTCCGATTCCTAATGCGACTTGAAATCCATTCAAAAGACTTTGTATTTCCATTAACCCGTAGGACCGTTCCGCGAAGAGTTAGAAAACACCTTTTGATTCCGATTTTTCCATATCAAATAACCACTGTGGTTAAATGTTGGTTAATGGACTAACCGACTAAGTTAAGTATGATGCTTAACCAAAGTTTGTTTTGATGATGAGACACACACATATGCATAAGTGATGATCGAACTATTAACATAAAATGACCAAGTCAAACAAAACTTAAAGAATAAAAATAAAGATCATTAAAATACACGGTCAAAGTACGGTCGACCGTACACTTAGCCGTTGAAGCCCAGACTGAATCTGCACAGCTGCCACCACGGTTAACCGTAGTACGACCGCAGAATCTTCTATCACCATTTTTGATCAAATTTAGTTTGACCACTTCCTGACATCTATAATTCATGAAACCTTTTTCAACACGCTTAGAATAGATGTCCTTTCCATACTCAATTGAGTCTTGGTCATAAAAACATCAATCTTAGTTAATTACGCTTAATTACATCTTAATGACAAATTAACCATAATTAGGCATAACACATAAGTGTTAATCAATAACTTGTGATCCTAAAACTTGTCTAGACATTCTCAGGATAATCACCAAGTACCAACACACATAGGCTAATGTCACTAAAACACCAATTACAATTAAAGATTTGTGACAAATTAAGGCCAAATGAAGAACAATACTTTTGAGTAAAGACTTGTAATCCTAAAATACACTTAGATACAATTAGGATGGTCACCAAGTCCCAACTAGAGATTGTTCTTCCATTGTGCATGTGTTGGACATGAATGTGTGCTTACACATTAATCATGCAATATGTTATATTGAAAGTAAGCTTGCTAAAGCTTAAACCATAGTGTTGTGCAAATATCTATATGATTGATTTTAGAATGACTATCTCTTGCTATGTGTGAGTATTACTTGCTACTTGCTAATATGTTTAATACTCATCAATTTGCAAACTTGATTACTATGCTTGCTATGTGTTTACTAGTTAGAATACTAGGATTCAAGTAACTAGTTTACTCCAATAAATTAAGTGTAAAATGGTTCAAAAAGGAATAATGGTCAATTGTCTATTTGATCTTGTCTAAGTAACACATTGTGATTACTTGTCCAAATATGACTTAACATTGATGTCTTTACACACTTAATGTTTATTTTAGAAAGACATCATTCAATTAATCTCTACTTAATCTTAAAATGAATATGACTAGTGATTAATTGAAACTATGAAGTTAATGACATGTTGACTAGTCTTTAGGATTGAACCAAATGCATTAATGAGGCTAACTAAGTCTTGACCAAACTGAGATTACCTAAAATGTAAATCAAGACACTTCTCCAAGAATGTTGGGTTTACCACTTTTGAAGTGTTATGTCATTTTCACTCAATAAGACCAAATCTCACACACTTAATATATATAGTACTTGTATAAGATATTAAGTATCTTTTGCAGGTGCTAGATGAAGTAAAGGCTCCAAAATGTGATGTTCAAATCTGAGTCAAACGGCTATACAATGGATACATACTTTTGGACTGGAGCATGCACGGTCGAACCACGGTCGACCGTGTGACAACGGCTAGTTTTTGAATCTCACTATAAAAGGCAAGCATCGAAGAGCATTTGAAGCTGACCCTCTTGCATATTTCAAAAGCTTATTTTCAGAGATCACATAGGCTTTAATTACTACTCAAATGTGATCAAGCAAGAGAAGATTCTATGTTCTTATAGATATAGAATTTGGTTGTTGTAAACTTACTAATCAAAATTATTTATCTTGTGAGTTTACTTAGTGTAATGTATGACCTAGTATTGCTAGTTTTTAATATATTTTCTCTGCCGTTTGAAAAAAAAAAACTATCACTTAACATTTCACGTCTAAATGATAATACTAATGTTTTGTATGGGTAACATATCCATTGAATCGTTATGATCAGTTAATGAGACTTCACCGGCAAGTGTTGTTGAATCTTGTCTCAATCATTAGCCCGACTAGTCCATGTATATGGTATTTTAGATCTTAAATCTACTACTGAATTATAAAAATTATTAAGTTATAGTTAAAGGTTAATTTTGCACATTGAAACTGGAAAACGACACGATCATGTTTACTATGGTTTGATGGGTGACTTAGAGTTTAGAAGAAGAAACAAGTGATAAATACAATTATTTAGATTTTATAAAACTAACAATTGTTAAAATTGTCATATTCTACTAGTAGTGTTGGAAAGGCTCACTAATGCTAATACACCATATAACAGCCCTAGCTCAATCTTAAGTTGAACTAATAACTATAAAACTCAATAGTGAGTCATACGTGTTCCTATCATAATTGCCCCCATGTAACCAAAAACTTCTTCCCTAATATATAGAGAGAAGAAAGATAGTAGTTAAGTAAATTTCTTAAATAAGTTCTCACTAACATAGAACACCAAAAGAAGAACCATCATAACCTCCACTACCGTCAGCGCCAAAATAACAAACAACTTCCACCGCCTGAACCGATGCAACCACCGCCGCCTCATTCTTTTCTTTAGAGTTAGAAACATGTAAAAAACCAGGTCAATTGGAGACTGGAGGGCAACAGGTGCGACAACTTGGGCAGGTGCACCTTCTTTTCACCAATCCTTTAAGCAGTTAGTATGGAACTTGTGACCACAACCTAGTATTGCTACTCCTAAGGATTCATAGCAAACCGCACATTCAATTTCAGACCGATCCAGTCCTTCTAGATAGGACTCGGTTGCGGTTAGAAAACCGAGATTTTAAGAAATAATATTCATCAAACCTATCAGGTCGTACTCACAGAACGGTACATGGACTGTATATACGAAAAACAATGTTTTCTCGTCAACCGGATCAATAAGCACCCCACCCATTATGTGATCACCTACATCAACCTACGTTTCCCCGTTCACAAATTGCTTTGAAAGAGCCAGATTAATTTCATGTAAATTGATGTGAAACCCTTCGACCACTTCCACCGTTATTGATTTGTAAAAACATAAATAAAAAAAACAGAAGCATTAATCAAATTTAGAAACACTTCTTTTTTTATTTATTTATGTTTTTACAGATCAATAACGATTGAAGTGGTCGAAGGGTTTCGTATCAATTTCCATGAAATTAATCGGGCTCTTTCAGAGCAATTTGTGAATGAGGAAACGCAGGATGATGTAGGTGATGGCATAATAGGTGGGTGCTTATTAATCCGGTTGAGGGGGAAACATCGTTTTTAGTAGTTACGGTCCATGTACCGTCTCGTGAGTACGACCCGATAGGTTTGATGAATATTATTCCTGAGAAACTCGGTTTTCCACACGCAACTGAGTCCTATCTAGAAGGACTGGATCGGTCGGAAATTAAATGTGCAGTTTGCTATGAACCTCTAGGAGTGGCAACACTAGACTGTGGTCACAAGTTCCATACTAAGTGCGTAAAGAATTAGCTGGAAAAAAGGTGCACTTACCCAAGTTGTCGCACCTGTTGCCTTCTAGATGATCCAGTTTTTGACATGTTTCTAACTCTAAAGAGAAGAGGAGGTGGCGGCAGTGGTAACGGTGGTCTCATCGTTCAGGTGGTGGAAGTTACTTGTTATTTTGGCGCTGCCGGTAGTGAAAGTTATGATAGTTCTTCTTTTGGTGTTCTATGTTAGTGGAAACTTATTTGACATAATTACTTAACTGCTATCTATCTTCTCTCTATATATTATGGAAGAAGTTTTTGGTTACATGGGGCAATTATGATAGAAACACGTATGACTCACTATTGAGTTTTATAGTTATTAAATTAACTTAAGATTGGGTTAGGGCTGTTATATGGTGTATTAGCATTAGTGGGCCTTTCCAACACTACTAGAAGAATATGACCATTTTAGCAATTGTCAATTTTACAAAATATAAATCATTATATTTATCACCTGTTTCTTCTTCTAAACTCCAAGTCACCCATCAAACCATAGCCACATGATCGTGTCGTTTTTCCAGTTTCAACGTGCAAAATTCAACTTTAACTATAACTTATCAACTTAATAATTTTTATATATGTACAAGAACTCAATAGTAGATTTAAGATTTCAAGGTGACTAAAATACCATATACATGGACTAGATAGGCTAATGATTGAGACAACATTCAACAACACTTGTCGGTGAAGTGTCATTAACTGATCATAACGATTCAATGGATATGTTACACGTACCCGTAAAAAACATTAGTATTATCTTTTAAACGTGAAATGTTAAGTGATAGTTTTTTTCAAACGCCAGAGATTTTATTAAAAACTAGCAAGACGCTAGAACATTACGACGACATTAAAGGGTTTTGTAACCAAATATTCCTATTAAGACTAGATTTTTCTATAGCGAGCATAAATAAATCCAATCAAAAGAGAGAAAAATAATCGTATTTAACAAGTGACATTTTCGAAACTTAGACGGATTGAAATGTTAAGAGCTAGTAGTGATTGAAGAGTAGTGGTTTGAAGACTTTGAAAAAAATTACAGCCATTATTAACCACGAACCAACCTTGCATTGACTATTATTTTAGTTTGGTTGTGCGAACCTTGTTTACCTCATCACTAGTCACCTACTGTTATACCAATGGTCAATCAATTAGGAGCATGTCCAATTTGGAGAGATGACAAACAAATGGTAAAGGAATGCAAAAGGCATATTAAGCAACATTGACGTCTTTTGTTAACAATTTTTTTTTAATGTATACATATTTGCCATTTCTTGCAAACACACGAAATTTGATGCACTTAAAAGGTTTAACTAATTAATTAATATGGTACATAAATAAAGCAGTTAATGGCGTGAACCGATTTCAGCCCATTACCCAACCCCCCAAGCCGCAATTGTTCAGTAATAAAAAGGTGAAAGACAACATACATGAGCAGCAAAAGTTAAGTTCGTAATAAATAAATAGGTACCTGATCGTTTAAAATATAAGCATCGGGATATCTACCACTTCCAGGAATCCAAACAACAGTCTTCTGTAGATTGAAATGAAACTTGAGGCAATTCGTTAAATTAAAATAAATAAATAAATAAATACTTCATTATTATAACAAGAAGCTATACCTTTACATTGGAATGCACAGGTGGTGGCATCTTATGAAGACAATAAAGACAAATTCACGATTAATTTTGGAATAACACTCGGCTCTCCCATACTGTTTTTCCCTGTCATGCATGGAAAAGGAAACAGAAAATAAATAACAATTCTTAGGTATTTATTGTTTTGGTTATGTTTTATATATGTATCTTGTCAAACCTGGAAACCCAATAACACCAACGTAATCCCCATTTTTCAAATCAGAATGACGCTCAAAAGAAGTAGTTTCCTCCATAAAAGATGGCCTGAATAAATATAGAGATGCATCATGCATGATTCAATTAACAACTGTACGTAGTTTATTCTTCAACTCATCATCATCATAGGAATATTATATACGGACGGCATCAAAACAAAAAACATTCTTACTCTGGAAGAGCCCTAACTTGAATTTGTCCACCAAAACCAACCAAATCATAAGTTACCAGGTTTGGCGAAGATTGTTTGTTCATAACTCTCCCCGTCCTCATAGTCTCCGTCGTCGCTGCCGTCGTAGTAGATGAATAAATAATAATCAAAGTTAATTAAAACACAAAATGTAACCAGCCAAATACTCTATAACAGATTCCATAGACTGGTCGGGGGCTTAGATGACTTTATGTTATGGAAGAACCCAGAAAAAAAAGTCATTATTGGAGTAGCCTGCCTAGTAGAGGCTTTCTTAGCGAAAAAAAAAAGTATATTCATGGATGGATTAGGGGAAAGAGTCTTCACCTTACTTTCAAGTGTCAATCATTTTTTATTAAGCTTCCATGCTTGTCTAAAAATTCGGGAATGGTTAATGAGACAGAGAAACCGCGAGGGTAAAGCTTATTTCCTGCTGCTGCTGCCTAGCGAGCAACAACAAGTGTTCTCAGCCGTTTCTCAAAATATTTCTGCAAAAGAAAAAAACAAAAAACAAATTTGTTTACAATAACAGACAGACTGACTGAAAGGGCAAAAATAACTCAACAAACTAGCTAGCTAGCTTTACCGATGAATCCATCTCTTCATCCTCTGGGGACAATGTTGTATCTGGGATACGAGTAGCCAGAACATAATAATAGTTAGTCAGTCAATCAAGCAAGCAATTTAGTTTACTTTTGTCATTGGTTATATATTATTCAAGCATTTATTTATTATACATATTGGATTAAGCATACAACAACAATCAGACAGACTTACGACTTTTAATATATTTTTCATCCGATTAAACTAAAACTAGCTGTAGAGATGCGATTATGTTTTATTTAAGGTGAATACATAATTGGTTTCCAATAGCAAAGATAATATCTACAGATAATGCGACTTATAGATAAAATAATTTTTCTTTTGAAAAAAAAAATAAATAAAAAATTGAAAAAATAAAAAGAGAGGAAGTCACACTTATTGTCGTCGGTTAAGGGCGGTGGAGAAACATATCCAGAATTTTCGAATGAACAGTTTGGATCCTCCATTGAATTTGCTTGCGCGCGTGCTGCAGCAGCTGATAACCCTAATTTTGTAGCACTAACAACTGCAGTGGAAGCACCCGGATCTGAAAAATCAAACTGTTCTTTCTTCATAAAAACTTCATTCGAGGCATGGGGGCCGCCGAAATCGGAAGAGCATCAGACTGTTCTTTCTTGTTATCACCCATAGCCTACATGAAATCAAACCCTAACAATGAAATGAAATAAAATAAAGATTTAAATACGCCATTAGTCCTTAAAGTTTACACATTTTTTCATCCTTGTCCCTAAAATTATTTTTTCCCATGGCTGCCCTTAAAATTAGATTATGGTGTTATTTAGGTCCCCATAGTTAACTGTCGTTAAGTATTAACAGTTTGGTACTTGTCACGTGTTTACTTTGGGTCAAGTTGGCTACTTTGGGTCAAGATTGCTATTTTGGGTCAAGAATGGGTCAGGATGTTATATTGATGCTATTATCATGTTTTTTTTTTTTGTGTATTTCGTAAATGATGCTACTTTGTATTAAGAATGGGTCCGGATGTTATTTTGATGTTACTTCAAAAAGTCATAAATTACTAAAGCTTGATGTTATTTTAATGCTACTTCAAAAAGTCATAAATTATTAAAGTTTGTGACTTTACAATTTGACTTGAAAAAATGTAGTACCAAAGACCAAACTACACCAGATGACCAAAGTGAAATGTCCCGTTCATATTGATTATTAACGTTCCATATTAATTGATTTCGTCGTGAGGTTTTGACCTCTATATGAGATGTTTTTCAAAGACTGCATTCATTTTTTAAAACAACCATAACCTTTATTTTATCGATAAAGGTTTAAAAAGCATTACGTAGATTATCAAATAATGATAATCTAAAATATACCGTTTACACACGACCATTACATAATGGTTTACAATATGAATATATTACATCAAAAATAAGTTTCTTGAATGCAGTTTTACATAATATCATACAAGCATGGACCCCAAATCTTGACCTTATTTTAGTATGCAACAGCGGAAGCTCTTAATAATCACCTGAGAATAAACATGCTTAAAACGTCAACAAAAATGTTGGTGAGTTATAGGTTTAACCTATATATTATCAAATCATAATAATAGACCACAAGATTTCATATTTCAATACATCACATACATAGAGATAAAAATCTTTCATACGGTGAACACCTGGTAACCGACATTAACAAGATGCATATAAGAATATCCCCATCATTCCGGGACATCCATCGGACATGATATAAAAACTCGAAGTACTAAAGCATCCGCTACAACGGATGGGGTTTGTTGGGCCCAATAGATCTATCTTTAGGATTCGCATCAATTAGTAGACTGGTTTACTAATTCTTAGGTTACCAAGTAAAAGGGGCATATTCGGCTTTGATCGTTCAACCATAGAAAGTAGTTTCATGTATTTGTGTCTATTTTGTAAAACATTTATAAAGTTGCATGTATTCTCATCCCAGAAATATTAGATTTTAAAAGTGGGACTATAACTCACTTTCACAGATTTTTACTTCGTCGGGAAGTAAGACTTGGCCACTGGTCGATTCACGAACCTATAACAAATATGTACATATATATCAAAGTATGTTCAAAATATATTTACAACATTTCTAATACGTTTTAATGTTTTAAGTTTATTAAGTCAGATGTCCTAATTAGTAACCTACAACTAGTTGTCCATAGTTAGATGTACAGAAATAAATTGATATATATTATCTTGACCCAATTCACGACCCAGTGTATACACGTCTCAGGCTAGATCACAACTCAAAGTATATATATTTTTGGAATCAACCTCAACCCTGTATAGCTAACTCCAACATTACTGCATATAGAGTGTCTATGGTTGTTCTAAATAATATATATAGATGGGTCGATATGATATGTCAAAACATTTGCATACGTGTCTATGGTATCCCAAGATTACATAATATATTAGAATATATGTATTATACAATATAAGTTAGCTAGGATATGATTAATATAGATTTGTTACCAATTTTCACGTAGCTACAACAAGTAAAAATATTCAATCTTATTTTACCCATAACTTCTTCGTTTTAAATCCGTTTTGAGTGAATCCAATTGCTATGGTTTCATATTGAACTTAAGTTTATGAATCTATACATAAACAGTATAAGTTTATAGTCAGAAATACAGGTTACAAGTTATTTTTGTAAAGGTAGTCATTTCAGTCGAAAGAACGACGTCTAGATGAACATTTTGGAAAACATACTTCCACTTTGAGTTTAATCATGATTTTTGGATATAGTTTCATGTTCATAAGAAAAATCATTTTCCCAGAAGAAAAAATTTTAAATCAAAGTTTATCATAGTTTTTAATTAACTAACCCAAAACAGCCCGCGGTGTTACTACGACGGCGTATATCCCGTTTTACGGTATTTTTCGTGTTTTCAGGTTTTAAATCATTAAGTTAGCATATCATATAGATATATAACATGTGTCTAGTTGATTTTAAAAGTCAAGTTAGAAGGATTAACTTTTGTTTGCGAACAAGTTTAGAATTAACTAAACTATGTTCTAGTGATTTCAAGTTTAAACCTTCGAATAAGGTAGTTTTATATATATGAATCGAATGATGTTATGAACATCATTACTACCTCAGGTTTTGTGGATAAACCTACTGGAAATGAGAAAAATAGATCTAGCTTCAAAGGATCCTTGGATGGCTTGAAAGTTCTTGAAGCAGAATCATGACACGAAAACAAGTTCAAGTAAGATTTTCACTCGAAATAAGATTGTTATAGTTATAGAAATTGAATGAAAGTTTGAATATGAGTATTACCTTGTATTAGAAAGATATCTTACTGTAATTAAGAAATATTTCTTGAGGTTGTATGATCACTTTACAAGATTGGAAGTAAGCTAGCAAACTTGGAAGTATTCTTGATTTTATGAAACTAGAACTTATAGAATTTATGAAGAACACTTAGAACTTGAAGATAGAACTTGAAGATAGAACTTGAGAGAGATCAATTTGATGAAGAAAATTGAAGAATGAAAGTGTTTGTATGTGTTTTTGGTCGTTGGTATATGGATTAGATATAAAGGATGTGTAATCTTGTTTACATGTAAATAAGTCATGAATGATTACTAATATTTTTGTAATTTTATAAGATATTTCATGCTAGTTGCCAAATGATGGTTCCCACATGTGTTAGGTGACTCACATGGGCTACTAAGAGCTAATCATTGGAGTGTATATACCAATAGTACATACATCTAAAAGCTGTGTATTGTACGAGTACGAATACGGGTGCATACGAGTAGAATTGTTGATGAAACTGAACGAGGATGTAATTGTAAGCATTTTTGTTAAGTAGGAGTATTTTGATAAGTGTCTTGAAGTCTTTCAAAAGTGTATGAATACATATTAAAACACTACATGTATATACATTTTAACTGAGTCGTTAAGTCATCGTTAGTCGTTACATGTAAATGTTGTTTTGAAACCTTTAGGTTAACGATCTTGTTAAATGTTGTTAACCCATTATTTATTATATTTAAAGAGATGTTAAATTATTACATTATCATGATATTATTATATATAATATATCTTAGTATGATATATATATATATATATATACAGTTAAATGTCGTTACAACGATAATCGTTACGTATATGTCTCGATTCGAAATCACTAAGTTAGTAGTCATATTTTTCATATGTAGTTCATTGTTAACACACTTAATGATATATTTACTTATTATTTAACATAATTAACCAAGTGTATCAATATCTTAATATGATTCATATGTACTTAGTAAGACGTTGTTATAACGATAATCGTTATATATATCGTTTTCGAGTTTCTTAATTCAATAGTCTCATTTTTATGTATATAACTCATTGTTAAAATACCTAATGAGATACTTACTTATCATAATATCATGTTAACTATATATATAACCATAGATATGTCATCATATAGTTTTTACAAGTTTTAACGTTCGTGAATCACCGGTCAACTTGGGTGGTCAATTGTCTATATGAAACCTATTTCAATTAATCAAGTCTTAACAAGTTTGATTGCTTAACATATTGGAAATACTTAATCATGTAAATAAAAATTTCATTTAATATATATAAACATGGAAAAGTTCGGGTCACTACAGTACCTACCCGTTAAATAAATTTCGTCCCGAAATTTTAAACTGTTGGAGGTGTTGACGTATCTTCTGGAAATAAGTGCGGGTATTTCTTCTTCATCTGATCTTCTCGTTCCCAGGTGAACTCAGGTCCTCTATGAGCATTCCATCAAACCTTAACAATTGGTATCTTGTTTTGCTTAAGTCTTTTAACCTCACGATCCATTATTTCGACGGGTTTTTTGACGAATTGAAGTTATTCGTTGATTTGGATTTCATCTAACAGAATAGTGAGATCTTCTTTAGCAAAATATTTCTTCAAATTTGAGACGTGGAAAGTGTTATGTACAGCCGCGAGTTGTTGTGGTAATTCAAGTCGGTAAGCTACTGGTCCGACACGATCAATAATCTTGAATGGTCCTATATACCTTGGATTTAATTTCCCTCGTTTACCAAATCGAACAATGCCTTTCCAAGGTGCAACTTTAAGCATGACCATCTCTCCAATTTCAAATTCTATATCTTTTCTTTTAATGTCAGCGTAGCTCTTTTGTCGACTTTGAGCGGTTTTCAACCGTTGTTGAATTTGGATGATCTTCTCGGTAGTTTCTTGTATAATCTCCGGACCCGTAATCTGTCTATCCCCCACTTCACTCCAACAAATCGGAGACCTGCACTTTCTACCATAAAGTGCTTCAAACGGCGCCATCTCAATGCTTGAATGGTAGCTGTTGTTGTAGGAAAATTCTGCTAACGGTAGATGTCGATCCCAACTGTTTCCGAAATCAATAACATATGCTCGTAGCATGTCTTCAAGCGTTTGTATCGTCCTTTCACTCTGCCCATCAGTTTGTGGATGATAGGCAGTACTCATGTTTAGAAGAGTTCTTAATGCTTGCTGTAATGTTTGCCAGAATCTTGAAATAAATCTGCCATCCCTATCAGAGATAATAGAGATTGGTATTCCATGTCTGGACACGACTTCCTTCAAATACAGTCGTGCTAACTTCTCCATCTTGTCATCTTCTCTTATTGGCAGGAAGTGTGCTGATTTGGTGAGACGATCAACTATTACCCAAATAGTATCAAAACTACTTACAGTCCTTGACAATTTAGTGATGAAATCCATGGTAATGTTTTCCCATTTCCATTCCGGGATTTCGGGTTGTTGAAGTAGACCTGATGGTTTCTGATGCTCAGCTTTGACCTTAGAACATGTCAAACATTCCCCTACGTATTTAGCAACATCGGCTTTCATACCCGGCCACCAAAAATGTTTTTTGAGATCCTTATACATCTTCCCCGTTCCAGGGTGTATTGAGTATCTGGTTTTATGAGCTTCTCTAAGTACCATTTCTCTCATATCTCCAAATTTTGGAACCCAAATTCTTTCAGCCCTATACCGGGTTCCGTCTTCTCGAATATTAAGATGCTTCTCCGATCCTTTGGGTATTTCATCCTTTAAATTTCCCTCTTTTAAAACTCCTTGTTGCGCCTCCTTTATTTGAGTAGTAAGGTTATTGTGAATCATTATATTCATAGCTTTTACTCGAATGGGTTCTCTGTCCTTTCTACTCAAAGCGTCAGCTACCACATTCGCTTTCCCCGGGTGGTAACGAATCTCAAAGTCGTAATCATTCAACAATTCAATCCACCTGCGCTGCCTCATGTTCAGTTGTTTCTGATTAAATATATGTTGAAGACTTTTGTGGTCGGTATATATAATACTTTTGACCCCATATAAGTAGTGCCTCCAAGTCTTTAATGTAAAAACAACCGCGCCTAATTCCAAATCATGCGTCGTATAATTCTGCTCGTGAATCTTCAATTGCCTAGACGCATAAGCAATTACTTTCGTTCGTTGCATTAATACACAACCGAGACCTTGCTTTGAGGCGTCACAATATATCACAAAATCATCATTCCCTTCAGGTAATGACAATATAGGTGTCGTAGTTAACTTTTTCTTCAACAATTAAAACGCTTTCTCTTGTTCATCTTTCCATTCAAACTTCTTCCCTTTATGCATTAATGCAATCAAGGGTTTTGCTATTTTGGAAAAATCTTGGATGAATCTTCTTTAGTAACCAGCTAGTCCTAAAAATTGGCGTATATGCTTCAGAGTTTTTGGGGTTTCCTACTTTTCAACGGTTTCAATCTTTGCTGGATCCACCTGAATACCTTATTTGTTCACTATGTGTCCGAGGAATTGAACTTCTTCCAACCAAAATGCACACTTTGAAAACTTAGCGTACAGTTTTTCTTTCCTTAACAACTCTAGCACTTTTCTCAAATGTTCGTCGTGCTCTTGGTCATTCTTTGAGTAAATAAGTATGTCATCGATGAAAACAATGACAAACTTGTCAAGGTATGGTCTACACACTCGGTTCATGAGGTCCATGAACACAGCTGGTGCGTTAGTCAACCCAAACGGCATAACCATAAACTCGTAATGAACGTAACGCGTCCTAAAAGCAGTCTTTGGAATATCATCCTCCTTCACCCGCATTTGATGATACCCAGAACGTAAATCAATCTTCAAATAAACTGACGAGCCTTGTAGTTGATCAAATAAGTCATCGATTCTCGGTAGTAGGTAGCGGTTCTTGATGGTAAGTTTGTTCAACTCTCGGTAGTCGATACACAACCTAAATGTACCATCCTTCTTCTTGACAAACAAAATAGGAGCTCCCCACGGTGATGTGCTTGGTCGAATGAAACCACGCTCTAAAAGTTCTTGTAATTAGCTCTAAAGTTCCTTCATTTCGATGAGTGCGAGTCTGTATGGAGCACGAGCTATTGGTGCAGCTCCTGGTACAAGGTCTATTTGAAATTCAACAGATCGGTGTGGAGGTAGTCCCGGTAATTCTTTCGGAAATACATCGGGAAATTCTTTTGCGACGGGAATATCATTGATGTTCTTTTCTTCGGAATTGACTTTCTCGACGTGTGCTATCACAGCATAGCAACCTTTTCTTATTAGTTTTTGTACCTTTAGGTTACTAATAAGATTTAACTTCGCGTTGCTCTTTTCTCCTTACACCATTAAGGGTTTTCCTTTTTCTCGTATAATGCGAATTGCATTTTTGTAACAAACGATCTCTGCTTTTACTTCTTTCAACCAGTCCATACCGATTATCACATCAAAACTCCCTAACTCTACTGGTATCAAGTCAATCTTAAATGTTTTGCTAACCAGTTTAATTTCTCGATTCCGACATATATTATCTGCTGTAATTAATTTACCGTTTGCTAATTCGAGTAAAAATTTATTATCCAAGGGCGTCGGTGAATAACTTAGTTTAGTACAAAAATTTCTACTCATATAGCTTCTATCCGCACCCGAATTAAATAAAACATAAGCAGATTTATTGTCAATGAGAAACGTACCCGTAATAAGCTCCGGGTCTTCCTGCGCTTCTGCCGTATTAATATTGAAAACTCTTCCGCGAATCTGCCCATTAGTATTCCCCTGATTCGGGCAATTTCTACTAAAGTGGCCCGGTTTTCCACATCCAAAACAAACTATTGCGGTGTTATTGGTTCCGACATTATTTGTTCCTTTAGTTCTGTTATGCATTGGTCCGTAGATTTCGCACTTCTTCGCGCTATGACCATTTCTTTTACACCTGTTGCAAAATGTCGTACAGAATCCCGGGTGATGCTTTTCACATCTTTGGCATGGCTATTTTTGGTTTTTGTTGCCATTGTTGTTATTGAGATTGTTGTTGGGATTGTTATTGTTGCTGTTGTTGTTGTTATTATTGTTGGGACGGTTATTGTAGTTATTGTTGGGATGTTTGTTGAAGTTGTTGTTGCGATTGATGTTGCGGTTATTGGGATAGTTGTTGCGATTTTGGTTGTGATTGTTGTTGCTGTATTGGTGACTCTTGTCATTGCTTTCTTCCCACTTTCTCTTGACTTGTTTCATGTTAGCCTCTTCGGTTGCCTGCTCTTTAATCCTTCCTTCGATCTGGTTCACTAATTTGTGAGCCATTCGACTTGCCTTTTGTATGGAGGCGGGCTCGTGTGAACTCACATCTTCTTGAATTCATTCCGGTAACCCTTTTACAAATGCGTCGATCTTCTCTTCTTCGTCTTCAAACGTTCTGGGACACAATAGGCACAATTCTGTGAATCGTCGTTCGTATGTGGTGATATCGAAACCTTGCGTTCGTAATTCTCTAAGCTCTACCTTGAGCTTATTGACCTCGTTCTCGGGACGATACTGCTCGTTCATCAATTGCTTGAATGCTGACCATGGTAGTGCGTAAGCAGCATCTTGTCCTACCTGCTCGAGATAGGTATTCCACCATGTTAACGCCGTACCTGTGAAGGTATGCGTAGCGTACTTAACTTTGTCCTCTTCAGTACACTTACTTATGGCAAACACCGATTCAACCTTCTCGGTCCACCGTTTCAATCCAATTGGTTCTTCGGTTCCATCAAATTCCAAAGGTTTGCAGGCAGTGAATTCTTTGTAGGAGCATCCTACACGATTTCTTGCAGAATTAGTTCCGCTGCTAGATCCAGAGTTATTGTTATTTTGCATTGCAGCCTGCACTGCAGCTATGTTCGCAGCAAGGAAAACACAGAAGTCTTCCTCACTTATGTTCAAGTTCTGACGAGTCGCCGGTGCCATTTCCTTCAAAATGGCCAAAAGAATTGAGTTAATCATATAGAATTTAAGAGTAGTCAATAGTATTTCATAGCATAATATGAACTTATTTATAAAAGCTTTTTCTTCATATTAGCATTTTATAGTTTTAATTCGGGTAGTACCTACCAGTTAAGTTCATACTTAGCAGCTATTATACAATTCAACTACTACAGTTCTATATGAAAAACTTATTACAATAATATTTCGCGTTCAAACTTTATACAATATTTTACAAACTTACAATATCGCTATAATACATATAGGATGAAATATAGCACATAATAACTTTGCTACTCGGCAGCTATGAAGGCAATTCTAGTTAATATGCAAGTTGTTCAGCAACAAAATAAAGACACGTAATTCATAAGTCCAGAAACAAGTCATGCATTCAGGTTTTACTAAGATGACTTTCCATCCTTGATCTTGTGGAAAATAATAGGTATGACCATTGGCTAGGCAGCATGTTGCAATGTCGTCAAAAGAACGAGGGTTTCGTAATGTCCAACAGCCCCGTAATAATCTAAAAACCTTGTTTCTCACCCCAACTACTGAATCCGTCACTTATGGGAAGGTTTTATTTAAAAGGTGCAATCCGATGTTCTTTTTCTCACTTTGGTAAGAAGCGAACATCACTAACCCGTATGCATAACATGCTCCTTTATGTTTCATGTTAGAAGCTCTTTCTAATTCACGAAATCCTATGTTGGGATATGTTGAGTCAAAATAGGTTCTTAACCCGTAGCATAAAATTGCATATGGGTTCCCCGCATTTAACGCTTTAAAGAAAACACGGCATAACTTACGGTCTCTCCAATGTGATATACCACATGTTGGTCCGTTGATAACAACAGGAGTATTGTAGAGGGGGGGGGGGTGAATACAATTCTTTTTAAAATAACTTAACAGTTAAACTCGATTAGTATTCAAGCATGCAAATAAATAGAGTCACAGGTAATTTTCAACAGTTATTCTTTATTGATTGAATCACAAAGAATCACAACTATCCTTGGCGGAATGATAGTTGGTTGATACAGATTACCTAGATTATAGCTAAGAGGTTAACTAACAGCTATTACACGTTTTGACTCTATAAAAATAAATCCACACCACTAGTTGTTACAATAGTGGATACAACAATTTATAGTAGTCATATTAACCGTGTAATGGTTCTATTGTCCACTGGTACATAGGATGTCTGTACTTGTGGAGACAACTATATCAGAGAGCATGCTCTTCTCTTTCCTCTTTGGTAGCTATTTGCAGGAACACCCCAATTCGGTTTGGCACCACTATTTGATTATACAAATAGAATGTTGTGTTCCCTAGGTGTTGACAAAGTATAACCCATGTCTGCACATGCGTTAAACTTCTGCATTCCCACGTGGTCTTGTAAGGTCACTTGTCAGCCGCCGACGCTTGTCCTTTTCTGTTCAACTTTGTCTTAGACTTCTGTTGAATAGTACCATTGATGTAGACCACTCAGGAAACTACTATGCTTATAATGGAGCATAGCTGTCTTGTGTAGTAAGCTGCATTTCAGCTGTGCTGGTTCTTCATTGCTGAGCCACTCCATGTTCTTGATTTGCTGAGTACACATCCTGTGCTGATTGAAGAACACTGTCTACCTTGTGCTGGTAGACTGAGCAGCAAACTAAACACTCGACATAGCAAAATCTGCTGCCTATACATGAACAAACTTGTGCTGACTGCATATAACATTTTAGTGCAAATAAATTACAGTTTTGTCATAATTAAATCCTTAATTATTTTGGTGACTCAACAATCTCCCCCTATTTGATGATGACAAAACCTATGACATATAGAGAAAACACTAAAGTCAGCACCGAGGGACCTAATGAAAAATAGGCAGTAAAACCAACGAGCTTATAGCTCAGTGGTACCCGATGCCTTTGATCCCTGGGCCCACAGTGGGGGAAGCTTTGACCCAAGAAAGGCGTAAGTTCGATTCTCAGTCTGGGCGCCCCGCATGGAATTATTTCTCCCTCCGGGGGGAAATTTGTGAAGTGTTTCGGGGGTCTAGCTAGCTGGGGTAAAAATCGCCTTGCCGTCACTGTGGTACCTGGGAGGAGGTACTTTGCCGGCACAGGTCTCTTTCGGGGTGGGATTGGTGGGTGCTACGGCACACAGGGTTAGCGTGTCCCTGCCAACTTACATGTTTTGACCCAAAAATAGGCAGTAAATTTGTCCCTTTTTAAGTTTGTTTTTGGGATCTTTTGCTGAGTTATCCATATCTTATAATTTGATATGATTTGAAGATAAACTCATTTCACTTTCATTACAACAAAGTATGTACATTAATTACAACAATAGCAAAATGGAAAGTGAATTAAACAAAAGATACAATTTGAGCACATAGGAGACTATCTATTTTTATCTTTATCTCGTTCTTCTTCAGATAGCTCCTCTTGTTTGATTCTTCGGGCTTCAGGGAACAGATAAGGTACATCAGCAGGGTCAAATACAGGGATATGAGGAGGTAGAATGATGGGGCCTCTTCCGGTTGGTCCTTCACCAGTAGATTGCTTTCCTTTAGGCTGTTGAGAAAGGATTTCTTCTACATTCACCACTGGTGCATTCCCAAACCTTGTTGCTTTCTTGAAGAGCTATTGGAGTTCGGATTTTAGTGTATTTTTAATAGCACTTTCACCTTTACCAATGAAATACTCCAAGATCTCCATCCATTCACCAAATCCAAGGGATCTTAACTCGTCATAGTTTATTCTTTCTTGAACCTTATTCTCCCTTATGACATTGAAAGCTCTTTTTGACCCTCTGTTCACTTTGACGATCCTGCTGGGATTGGATCTTCTATTCATCACATCACCATACCTACTCCTATAATAATGATCAGGAAATTTAATGGTACGAACAGATTCTATAGGAGCAGTAGCAGGTGCTTTCTCAGCAGCTTCCATCTCATCAAGTGCCTTATCCTGTTCTTTGACAATGGCTTTGGCTAACTTTAGGGATTCAGCCTTTTGCTTTCTATTAGCTGCCAATTTGTCTTCTATGTCCTGAAGCCTTACCCTCTCAGCAAGTTCAGCATCAGCAGCCTCCCTTCTTTGAATTTCAGCTTGTAGGCCCAACAAATAATCGTCGGCAGTGATTTTCAGGGATTTTGCTATTTCAATCATCTTTCTACCCTCTCCAGTTCTAAGGGCAGCACGATACTCCCTTAGATCCATACCCAGCTGGCGAGCCTCTTCAAATTGAGCTTTCTCCTCATCAGTAGAGAGCCTTTGACCACTGTTGTTTAAGTATACACCAATTTCAATGCCATAAGTCAAGGCAGTGATGTAGAGTGGCTGATCAAGGGGATGATGCAGCAACCTAACTTGGCGTATCCTTTCATTAATAGCAGCTTGTATTTGCTCAAGCAATTCTTGTACAGTGATCTCCAGCCTGTAAGTATCTCTTTCATCTGGATTCATTTTAAATAAGTCTGGCTCACCACAGGTAACTGAATCATCTTCCCAAGTTCTGTGTTTACCATGACATTTTAGGGAAGATGGAGGATACATGATTGATTCACCTATGCCAGATGAACTCACTGAAAACTGATTGACACGATTATCCTTTGTTCTGTTAAAATAAGTGAGGGTCTGGGGAGAGATAGGTGATTGAACAAATAAGTGATCTCCACTACCCCATACTGTAAATTCAGCAGGATTAACCGTATCATCATCTTGATTACCACCCAGCTCAGCCACCTTGGCTGGGTCTTTAACACTTGTAACACCCAGCAGCACACTTCTGGCTGGGTCTTCATTCACAGCACTCCTTGCCGTGTCTTCAGTACCAGCTGAATGATTAGTATCAGCTGGTACAACCACCTCAGTATCTTCATCAGCTGCCTCAAATAAGGGTCCTTTCCTTAGGGGCTGATTGTCCCTAGGAGCAGATTTCACCCTTTGTTTATCTATGGGCATGGGTTCAGCTGATGGTTCTTGTGTTGATACTGGCTCAAGTGGAGGCAGGTAGGGAACGATAGCAAGATGCTCCCCCTGAAAATCATCATCATCAAGATTGATTGTTTCTGCTGGCTTATGTTGTGTAGCTGGCTGTGCAGAAGATATTGGGCGAGAAGATGAGCTGGTTTCTAACATAGCATCTAAGTACTTCATAAAAATGTCAGCTCTAACTCCTCCCCCTGACTCAGTAGATGCAAGATAATCTTTCATTTCTTCAGGAGTCATCCGTTTGATCCTGTCTGCTCGCTCAGCATACAGCTTTGCCCTCTTTTTGTCATATTTGACCATGAACTTAGCATTTCTTTTTCGTGCATCCTTTTTGAATTTATCAATGCCAATCAGGTCATCATCAATGTCCCTCTTTTTTGGGATCATCCATCTCCTATGCTTAATTCTGTGGCGTTTAAGAGCAACATAGGTATCCCATTTGACATTGAAGGCATCATTTAATTCTTGCTGTCTCTTTTGATGTCTCTCCAGTTTTCTTTTCATTCTTCTTTCAATAGTTTGAGAGACAACAAAAGCTTCAGCAACAGCCAATGCAGAAACATCACTGGGCTTACTGCCAAAACCAATATCATCCACTGATGTGGCAGACACACTGGGTTGAGATTCACCAGCTGCCTGTACACCAGCTTTAGTATGAGCGTTACTGGGCTTAGTGCCAGAGTCTTGACCAGTAGTACCATCACCACCATCACCATCACCATCCCTCCTTGGTTGTTTTGGAGCCTTTTCATGCTCATGCTCCCCCTCTGATTGTTTTCTCCTTTTGAGTTTCTTTTTAGATTTCTTCTCCCCCTTTTTGTCATCAGCGGGGGTAGAAAGGTGAACAGGGGAGACCTGTGCATCAAGGTCACTATCTGAATCTGGAACAGAGAAAGCAAAATTGTTCCAGTCAGCAACTTTAGGAGTAAGATGGGCACCAGGATCCACGCCAAATTGTCGAAGAAGGAGGTTGGAAGACCTAACTTCATTCCTTGTAACTCCCATAGCCATATGTTCAATAATGGCCCTAACATCACCCTGTAGGGCAGCCAGTCGTTGCATATTTTCTACCATTTGAACATAGGCAGAGCAGGAATCATGTTAGCCATTTGCTGTTCCTGCGAATCCAATCTCTCATGTAGCACCGTATTTTCTTCATTAAGAAAAAGAATTCTGCGATTAGCAGCGTCTAAATCAGCTTGAAGATGGGCAATATCCTCAGTATACTCATTGTGAGAGATGATTCGTTTCTTTAAGTCCTCCTCCTCTTCATGTTGTCTGACAATGGCATCCACCGCAAGATCTGCAAAGGCATATACTTGTCTGAGCTGGGCTTCAATATTGGAAGTGGTAACTTGCCCAGCGTTACGTATGGCTTCAGTCACACTATCAACAATAGCAGTGCGAATGGTGTTTTGTAGATCAGGTGTAACTTCTGCGAGTGTCTTATAGACAGCTAGGGTGGAGATGTCAGCCACCTCATCAGCATTAAATTTAACATAGCTGGTTGAGGGGTGGTCAGTAGCAGCTAACACAGAACTACCACCGTGGGGTGGTGGAGGTGAAAGGTCAGAATATGACTCGTCACCATGATCACCATCATTTTTACCTTCACCCGAAGGTTTAGAACCACTGGTATTCTTTTCAGCATCATTAACAGCATCATCAGTGAGATCCACTGGTTTGTCTTTAGTACCAGTCACATTATCATGAGTGACTGGTTCATCCTTACCAGTACCTTTATCAGCATTACCATCAGAAGAAGATGATGATGAGAAAGAAGCTGATGAATCAGAAGGTACTGGCAAATCAGGAATATTCTGCATAACATATTTACCAGTAGTGGGATCTCTGATGAACTTGAGAGGCCTCCATATACCAGGCCATAGAGAAGCAGCTGGAGCCATGCCAAAGTAGTGATAATATGGCTGCTCGTTGATCTGTTCTAAAGTAGCCAGCCTCTCATAAACTTCTTCTCTAGCTGGTAGATCAAGCTGAGACAATAGTTCAGTCAGCTCTTCGCGAGGCAATTTGCTGGCCGAGACTATGGCAGTTTGAGGATCAATAGTTAGCTGATCCACCAAGAGAGCAACTCTGGGAGTGATAGACGCTCCTCGATAGATGAATTTAGGTACAACTTCATCAGGATCTGGCACCTGGCACACATATGGTTTCTTCTCAGCAGAAACAGTAGCCTGAAAAGAGTCAGTATTGGTAGAAACAGAGGTACCAGCATCCATAACGGGTTTCGTAGAGCCAGTAGCAGCAATAGGTGACTGTGCAGTAGGTGAAGAAGCAGCATCTGCAGCACCTTTAAAGAAAGTATCCGGTGTGGAATCAGACACTTGTAGATTACCAGTGGAATCCACAGTAATAAAGTGTCTCGATTGAAGATCAGAAACATTCGGGATAACACTAGTAGCATCAGTATCTACCTTTGGCTCTTTGGAAACATAGCCAACATAGCCAGTATTAACAAAAACAAGACCCTCCAGAACAGTATTACCCTGTGAACCAGAGTCAGATGGAAAAGTAGCACTTTTACCAGCATCCATGATAACATCAGATGGAAAAGTAGCATAAGTACTAGTATCCACAATAACATTCTGTGTATCGGTAGCAGGAGCAGACGCAATGTCACCCTTTGGTTCAGAGATAGGTTCATCAAGTAGAACATCCTTGACAATATTGTCAATTACCTTTTTAAGAACAGGAGGATCCACTATGATTTCATCTTCCGCTTCAGGTGCAGTAGTGGAAGCAGCAATACTGGGAGCAGTATCACCAGCAGCTGAAGAAGCAATAGTACTAGCATCAGCATCAACAGTAGGAGAAACAGTAGCACCAACACCAGTAGCAGAGGCAGCAATCTGCTCAGTAGGAATAATAACATCTTTAACTTGTTCCCCCTCTGCCTGTTCATCTACCCTGCTAAGAACTGAAACAATAGAACATTTTATGTTAACAACTGTAGAACCAAATAAATTTGACTCAACAATTGCATCTGTTGTTGATCTGTGGGGACAGACTGGTGATTTGGTCAGCCCTTCGAATGAGACAGAATAAGGTGTCAGTAAGTACAGCTGTGACTCTGCTGACTCATTGGCGACACATGTTGACCCAGATAGTGTAAGAGTTCTGGCTGGTAATGATGTAGGATTGAGACTCTTATCAGGATCCAAGTAACATAATGGCTGTGCAGTATCCTGAGCTGGTTCAACACAATGAGGACCCAGCTCAAGCTTGCTTTGGGGGTCAGGTATGTGCTCTGCTGGTTGTACTGTCAGCAGAGGATATAGCATTAAGTTCAATTTAGAAAAATGTGGAAGTGTCTGGCTAGAAGAGTATGGGTTGCTACTCTTCTTAACACTAGTTTTAAAACCAGTCAGCTTGGGAGCCAGGGTTATACCTTTAACTCCACTTTCATTTTTCAAGTCAGCAGTTAAAAGATTTTTAATTATGATAGAATTTTCTGCTGTTTGGTCTAGAAACGCACCAGGTTCCATAGCCACATCATTTGCAGGAGCAGCAGTTGAGACTGGTGCAATCTCCCCTGTGGTGTGCTTGGAGCCAGCTTTTGCTCGTTTGGATTTGCTTGTTACCAAGAAATAGTTAAGCAACGAATTCTAATACTAGAAGTGGATAGTCAGTATATAAGACTAGGGCTATTCTTTATGATCAGAGAGCAGTAGACTCTAATACAACTACTGCTTTACCAGTATGTGAGACGGTGGCTGTACTAGTTGAGATAGCTGGCTTCTTCCTTTTTACAGCTGGCTTTCACTGAGGACCCTCCCCCTCAGCTGGTGCAGCACCAGAGGTAGTCGGTTGGTTCACTCCACCTCGAGCAGCAAGATACTTAAGCATGCCTGGTGTCAAGGCATTATATGGAGCAGCAGGAGCATATTTTGGCATTCCCCCTTGTTTTGGAGGCAGGTCGAATGATTCATCAGCAATCTGCTGGTAAGCTTCACCCAGTTCATTTTCAAAAACAAGGCTCAAAAACCTTGGAAAGGGGATTAAGTGTGTTTGTTTGGGTGCAAGCACCATTTCCCTTAGCCTTAAGCAAATTTCATAGGCATAATCAATATTTCGATTGAACAACATCCCGTGACCAATCTTCAACTCAAAATCTGAGCACTGATCAAAGCTCCTGGACTTCTGACTGATGTAATGAGTCAGCAAGCCAAAGAAGTAATTCCACAGAGGTGGCATCTGCTTCCTTAAGGGCGTATGAGCCACTGGTCCATCAAACCCTATAATTTCCAGTACTTCTCTTCTAAACTCATCACTGGTTGGTGAATTAACGAATGGACCAATAGGTAATTGGATAGCACGTTGGATGGCATCAACAGTGATGGAGCAGGATAGGGTTTCAGTCACCATGCCATGAATACATGGAACGTTCTGTTGAGTGGTAGTCGTGGTGGCAGTATATCAGAATCTGGCCAGACAGGCTGGATAAAGACGAGAAGGTATGCTGGTAATAGCTCGAGCCAGTGGAGATTGTCTCATGTAATCGATAAGCGTATCATAGCCCATGTTGGCTTTGGATTTGGGAATTGAAAGGGCATGAGCGGCATTGCCTCTCGAGAGGCGAATGGAAGAGTGTTCTGGTGCATTTGCAGCCCTAACAAGGTTTGGGTGCAGGTTAAACAAAGGGCCCTGCACCACTTGTTCTTTGATGACTGGTGGTGGTTGCTGTTCCGGTTGTTGCGGTTCTACCAGTTGTTGTTGCTGTGGTTGTTGTTCCTCTGGCTGGTTTGTAGCAGGTGGTGATTGATGTTGTTGTTATTCTGCCATTGATGATTTCGTAGAAGATGGATGTATGAATTGATTTGAAGATTTGGGAATTTTTAGAGAGAAGAGTGTGAATTTGAAAACTGAATAACCGAAGGTTATTATGGAAGATAAAACACTCTTTTAACCGTTGTGATTGGATGAAAAAGGTAGGAGAGAGAAAAAGGCAACTGCTATTAGCAGGCGCGTGGGCAGATGTGACAGACTGGCACACTTTCGAGTGGACACAAACTGTTGATTTGACATATATACGGCTTGAACACTCATACCTCCCATTCAGCATTAAATGCAGCGGGTTTTAATTCAAAAAAAAATAATTTAAAAACCACAAAATAAGTTTTGTATTAAATACAGAATACTTTGTTACGTTTAATATGTCATGAATTTAATTTAAATCATTGGGAGTAAATGAGTTTCAAATTTAAGGAATCATTTAATTTTGTGAGCTATTTATTATTTCAATTAAAAACATTTTGAGTAACCAAAGTATAAAAGACCTTGTTGTACTGAGTGTTTTACATGTAGGCAGTAAGTGAACAAAAATGACTTACTGGTTTGCCCTACATGTTGTAGAGCCAGTACACCAACAAAAATTGTCTTTTATTTAAAGTTCAAGCATACCCAGCTCAGAGATGAGATAGTTAAAATGTTTCTCATCTAAGGGCTTTGTGAATAGATCTGCTAACTGCTGGTCTGTTGAAATAAAATGTAGCTCCACATCTCCTTTTTGAACATGATCCCTTATGAAATGATATCGAATGTCAATGTGCTTTGTTCTTGAATGCATCATAGGATTGTTGGTGATAGCTATTGCACTTGTGTTGTCACAGTAGATTGGAGTCTTTGTAACATGAACACCATAGTCTTTCAGCTGACTTTGCATCCACAATACTTGAGCAGTACAACTACCAGCAGAAATGTATTATGCCTCAGCAGTAGATGTGGACACAGTATTTTGCTTTTTGCTCGTCCAGCTGACTAGCCTACCACCCAGTAACTGGCAACCACCAGTAGTACTTTTTCTGTCTATTTTACACCCTGCAAAATCAGCATCTGAATACCCAATTAGCTCAAAATCCTAGTCTTTGAGGTACTAAAGACCACGTTTAGCAGTAGCTTTCAGATACCTAAATATCCGTTTGACTGCTAGCAAGTGTGACACTTTAGGATCAGCTTGATATCTGGCACAGCGACATGTGGAAAACATAATATCTGGTCTGCTGGCTGTGAGATAAAGTAGGGATCTAATTATACTTCTATATTCAGTGATATTGATTGGTTCACCATTGGATCAGCATCTATTTTAATAGATGCTGCCATTGGGGTCCCTATATCTTTTAAACAGGTCAGACCAAATTTCTTTAGCATGTGTTTGATATATATATCCTGACTTATAAAAATTCCATCATCAAGTTGTTTAATTTGCAATCCCAAAAAGTATTGCAAGTCTCTTTGTAAGCTCATTTCATATGTCTTTGACATAAGTTTTGAAAAATCTTGACAATGTTTCTCATTTTTAGATCCATAAATAATATCATCCACATATATCTGTACCAGCAAGAGATCACCATCTGTCTCTTTTGAGAACAGAGTGGTATCAATTGTTCCAACTTTAAAACCTATACCAGTGAGATACACATGAAGTGTCTCATACCATGCTCTTGGAGCCTGTTTGAGGCCATAAAGAGCTTTGTCTAGCTTGTAGACATGGTCTGGATATTTACTGCTTACAATACCAGGAGGCTGTTTGACATAAACTTCTTCTTGCAGCTTCCCATTTAGAAATGCAGATTTAACATCCATCTGGAATACCTTAAAGTTCATCTTAGCAGCATATGCCAAGAACAATCTGATAGCTTCCATCCTAGCCACTGGAGCATAAGTCTCTCCATAATCCAATCCTTCTTCCTGTTTAAACCCTTGAGCTCCCAATCTAGCTTTGTTTCTAATCACAATCCCATCTTCATCCATCTTGTTCTTGAAGACCCACTTGGTACCAATGATTTTCTTAGTTTCATCATCAGGTTTAGGTACCAATGTCCAATCCTTATTCCTATTAAACTGGGATATCTCTTCTTGCATAGCTCCTGCCCAGCTTGGATCTTTGATTGCTTTATCAGGACATTTAGGTTCAATGGTAGACACAAAATTTACATGCATACAGAAATTGCTGGTTGCATGCCTTCTTGTTTTAACACCACTAGCCAGATTACCAATAACTTGCTCAATTGGATGCTCTTTTGTCCATCTAGTGTTATGAACAGGTGAGCTTGTCGTGGAACACACAATATGTTGATCATCAGCTGGTTCAAAAGCATGAGCAGCAGTTGGAGATAGCTGTTCAGTATTAATGTAACCAGTACCAGCTTGTGATCCTTCAGAACCAGTAGACCTATGCTCAAGTTGTAGGACTTCAGTAGAGCCAGTAGGTCCACTAGGTTTAGGTACAGATGGAACAGAATGTTCCATCTCATCATCAGAGAACTCAGCAACATGGATTGGTGAGGGATTTGCAGCTGGTTCCTCTTCATCATCAAGAGCTTGCTGAGTAGACTCTTCAAACAATAACTCTTCATCTTCTTGACTGGGAGATGAGGCTGGGGCAGTTTCATCAAATGTAACATTAATTGATTCTTCAAAACAACCCCTTCTTTTATTGAAAACCCTATATGCCTTTGACATGTTGGAATATCCCAAGAATATACCTTCATTAGCCTTGGCATCAAACTTTGCCAGCTGATCCCTATTGTTTAGAATGAAACAGGGAGTTCCAAATACATGAAGAAGTGAGATTGAGGGTTTTCTTCCTTTGAGAACTTCATAAGCAGTTTTCTGATGTCTTTTCACTATTAAAGATCTATTATGGGTAAAACATGCAGTGTTCACAGCTTCTGCCCAATATGAATTTTTCAGCCCAGACTCAGCTAACATAGATCTTGCTGCTTCAATGAGAGTTCTGTTTCTTCTTTCTGCAACACCATTTTATTGAGGTGTTCTCACAGTAGAAAAGTTCTGTGAAATACCTTTATCAGCACAAAATTCTTCTAATATAGCATTTTTAAATTCTGTACCATGATCACTTCTTAGCTGTTTCACCAGTTGCCCATTTAAAAGCTCCATTCTTTTGATAAAATTGATAATTTCATCAGCAGCTTCACTCTTTTGCTTCAAAAAGAATACCCAGGTGTATCTGGAATATTCATCAACAATAACCAGTGTATACTTCTTCCCACTACAACTGGCCACATTAACAGGACCAAAAAGATCCATATGAAGTAAATGAAATGGTTTCTCAACAGATGAGATTTGCTTTGATTTGAATGAGGCATGGTGATGTTTTCCTTTTTCACAGCCAGGACATAATCTATCCTTTACATTAGACATGGTGGGTAGCCCAGACACCAAACTTCTACTGGATAATTTGTGAATATCTTTGAAGTTGAGATGTGAGAGTCTCTTGTGCCATAACCATTTCAGGTTGTCTGTTGCCTTCGAATAGAAACAAGTATCAGTTGTTGTGACAGCTGTGTTCATGTCAATTTGATACATGTTTTCATGACGTTTTGCAGTCAGCAGTGGCTTCCCCGTCTTATCAAAAATAGTGCCAAATGTTCCTTCTGAATTGGACTATCTTATTCTTACTTGTCAGTTGGCTTATGCTGAGTAAATTATGTTTAAGCCCAACGACATATGCAACATTTGAGAATGTGACATTCCCATTAGTCAAAGTACCAAAACCCTTTGTGTAACCCCACGAATTATCTCCATACGAAACAACTGGACCATCTTTTTCTTGATAGTCCATCAGCAGGGACTTACATCTGGTCATATGTCTCGAACAACCACTATCGAGATACCAGATTTACTTGTTTTGAATGCCCTGTACAGTAGCTAAGAGATTAGTTCTTTTTGGGAACCCATCCAAGGATGGGTTCTGGAAGGGTCATCTTTGATGATCTCTTCCTGTCTGCTGGTTTGCTTGAAGAAGCAGCAGCAGACGGGGTTGGGGTAAAAGGACACTGGTTGGCTAAGTGAAATTTGCTGCCACATTTGTAGCATTTTCCCACATTTGGTATCGGTGACTGGTCATACACATAGTAAAGGGGATCGGGTCGATTTTTGGTTACTGCCTCAATTAGCTGGTCAAGCTTGACTGTCATAATCTCAGTGATAGACAGCTCTTCATTCGAGTCCACTTTTGCTTTTCCCTTAAGGGCAGCTTTCTTCTTGGAACCAGTACCATAGTCATGACGTATTGCTTTGCTTTTATCATTTGATGAGCCAGCGTGGGAAGTTACTGGCTTGTCTACTGAAGCTGATGAGCTAAAAGAAGTTTTTCCTGCTGCCTTGGACTTACTAGTATTACATTTGACTGGCTTGTCTGCAGCTACTGGTGGACCAGTAAGTTTGTCATCAGCTGGCTCAGCACAATAGGATCTCGAACACGAAGGGGAATCAATTGGTTTAATTTTTCTAAGATTATTTTCAGTGATTTCCCTTTTGATACGTCTTTTTTTTGGAGTCATGTAGTAGATGCTTGAGGGGTCAGTAGTCTCATCAATTGAGGTACTGGCTTCTCTTGCTCTAACTTCATCCTCCAAAATTTCTTTCATGGCAGGTGGTGGGGACGAAGTAAGTCTAACAAACTTATTTGTCAAGACTTTTTTACCCTTAACTATCTTGGCAAAAGTATTTGGCAAGACAGCTTCAGGATCTGTTTCAAGAATTGGGTCCATGAAAGTAACTTCTGCAATAGCAGTAGCAGCAGCATAGTCACCAGTAAAGAAAGCTTCAACTTGGGCAGGCACCTGCTCATTAACACACTTTGATGTGCGTTGAGCAGATGTACACCACGAAGCGACAACTTTTTTAAGATTATCCAGCTGATTCTTAACTTCTGCTGCCTCAACATGAAGAGACCTTAAGGCAAAGTTTTGTTTTTTAAGTTCGGAAATATCATCTTTCAAGATTTTAATTTCATCATTTTTGCATTTAAGTTTCTCATTTAAAGATTTGTTGTCAGTTTTCAAAACTTCTTCACGTTTGCTGCCTCTACATAAGTCAACTCTTAGGTAGTCAAACATTTCGGCCTTTTCATCATCAGTATAAGTTCGAAAATTATCAACCTTATACATCAATTCAGTTTTCCATTGAAGAGAATCTCTTTTCTGATCAGCTTCCCTCATATCAGCCAAAAACTTGCTACCACTATCATCCTCATCAGACTCCATGACCTCCTTGGCCATTAAACACAACTTCTGTAGTGACCCAAACTTTTCCATGTTTATATATATTAATTGAGATTGATATTTACATGATTAAATGTTTCCAACATGTTAAGCAATCAAACTTGTTAAGACTTGATTAATTGAAATATGTTTCATATAGACAATTGACCACCCAAGTTGACCGGTGATTCACGAACGTTAAAACTTGTAAAAACTATATGATGACATATATATGGATATATATATAGTTAACATGATACTATGATAAGTAAACATATCATTAAGTATATTAACAATGAACTACAAATGTAAAAACAAGACTACTAACTTAATGATTTTTAAACGAGACATATATGTAACGATTATCGTTGTAAAGACATTTAATGTATATATATATATATATATATCATATTAAGAGATATTCATACATGATAATATCATGATAATATAATAATTTAAAATCTCATTTGATATTATAAACATTGGGTTAACAACATTTAACAAGATCGTTAACCTAAAGGTTTCAAAACAACACTTACATGTAACGACTAACGATGACTTAACGACTCAGTTAAAATGTATATACATGTAGTGTTTTAATATGTATTTATACACTTTTGAAAGACTTCAATACACTTATCAAAATACTTCTACTTAACAAAAATGCTTACAATTACATCCTCGTTCAGTTTCATCAACAATTCTACTCGTATGCACCCGTATTCGTACTCGTACAATACACAGCTTTTAGATGTATGTACTATTGGTATATACACTCCAATGATCAGCTCTTAGCAGCCCATGTGAGTCACCTAACACATATGGGAACCATCATTTGGCAACTAGCATGAAATATCTCATAAAATTACAAAAATATGAGTAATCATTCATGACTTATTTACATGAAAACAAAATTACATATCCTTTATATCTAATCCATACACCAACGACCAAAAACACCTACAAACACTTTCATTCTTCAATTTTCTTCATCTAATTGATATCTCTCAAGTTCTATCATCAAGTTCTAAGTGTTCTTCATATATTCTACAAGTTCTAGTTACATAAAATCAAGAATACTTTCAAGTTTGCTAGCTCACTTCCAATCTTGTAAGGTGATCATCCAACCTCAAGAAATCTTTGTTTCTTACAGTAGGTTATCATTCTAATACAAGGTAATAATCATATTCAAACTTTGGTTCAATTTCTATAACTATAACAATCTTATTTCAAGTGATGATCTTACTTGAACTTGTTTTCGTGTCATGATTCTGCTTCAAGAACTTCGAGCCATTCAAGGATCCGTTGAAGCTAGATCCATTTTTCTCTTTTCCAGTAGGTTTATCCAAGGAACTTAAGGTAGTAATGATGTTCATAACAAAAATGACTTGTAACTTATTTTTCCGACTATAAACCTATACTTTTTCTGTTTAGATTCATAAAATAGAGTTCAATATGAAACCATAATAATTTGATTCACTCAAAACGGATTTAAAATGAAGAAGTTATGGGTAAAACAAGATTGGATAATTTTTCTCATTTTAGCTACGTGAAAATTGGTAACAAATCTATTCCAACCATAACTTAATCAACTTGTATTGTATATTATGTAATCTTGAGATACCATAGACACGTATACAATGTTTCGACCTATCATGTCGACACATCTATATATATTTCGGAACAACCATAGACACTATATATGTGAATGTTGGAGTTAGCTATACAGGGTTGAGGTTGATTCCAAAATATATATAGTTTGAGTTGTGATCAATACTGAGATACGTATACACTGGGTCGTGGATTGATTCAAGATAATATTTATCGATTTATTTCTGTACATCTAACTGTGGACAACTAGTTGTAGGTTACTAACGAGGACAGTTGACTTAATAAACTTAAAACATCAAAATATATTAAAAGTGTAGTAAATATATTTTGAACATACTTTGATATATATGTATATATTGTTATAGGTTCGTGAATCAACCAGTAGCCAAGTCTTACTTCCCGACGAAGTAAAAATCTGTGAAAGTGAGTTATAGTCCCACTTTTAAAATCTAATATTTTTGGGATGAGAATACATGCAGGTTTTATAAGTGATTTACAAAATAGACACAAGTACGTGAAACTACATTCTATGGTTGAATTATCGAAATCGAATATGCCCCTTTTTATTAAGTCTGGTAATCTAAGAATTAGGGAACAGACACCCTAATTGACGCGAATCCTAAAGATAGATCTATTGGGCCCAACAAACCCCATCCAAAGTACCGGATGCTTTAGTACTACGAAATTTATATCATATCCGAAGGATGTCCCGGAATGATGGGGATATTCTTATATATGCATCTTGTTAATGTCGATTACCAGGTGTTCACCATATGAATGATTTTTATCTCTATGTATGGGATGTGTATTGAAATATGAAATCTTGTGGTCTATTGTTACGATTTGATATATATAAGTTAAACCTATAACTCACCAACATTTTTGTTGACGTTTAAAGCATGTTTATTCCCAGGTGAATACTAAGAGCTTCCGCTGTTGCATACTAAAATAAGGACAAGATTTGGAGTCCATGTTTGTATGATATTGTATAAAACTGCATTCAAGAAACTGATTTCGATGTAACATATTTGTATTGTAAACCATTATGTAATGGTCGTGTGTAAACAGGATATTTTAGATTATCATTATTTGATAATCTACGTAAAGCTTTTTAAACCTTTATTTATGAAATAAAGGTTATGGTTTGTTTTAAAAATGAATGCAGTCTTTGAAAAACGTCTCATATAGAGGTCAAAACCTCGCAACGAAATCAATTAATATGGAACGTTTTTAATCAATAAGAACGGGACATTTCAGTTGGTATCCGAGCGTTGGTCTTAGAGAACCAGAATTTTGCATTAGTGTGTCTTATCGAGTTTGTTAGGATGCATTAGTGAGTCTGAACTTCGACCGTGTTTACTTGAAAAATGATTGCTTAACAAATTTTGTTGGAAACTATATATTTTTAACATTTGAATATTATGTGATATATTAATCTCTTAACGCGTTTGATATTATGTGATAGATGTCTACCTCTAGAACAAGTCCCATTGACTCACCTAATAATAATGAAGAGTCAAATGTAAATTGGAATGATTCGTGGACTGATTCACAAGTTCCCGAAGAGGAACCGGAAGAAGAGTCGGAACCGGAAGAAGAATCAGAACCGGAAGAAGAATCGGAACCGGATGAAGAAATAGAACCGGTGGGGGAAATAATAAAACGGTTAAGTAAAAGAAAATCCTCAACCAACCGACCATGGTAAATTATGGTCAATTGTGTTTCCGCCAAGGAAGCAAAATATTGGGAGGATTACCAATTCTCCGATGAATCGGATTCAGACGAGAATTCTGATGATGTTATAGAAATTACCCCAACTGAATTTAAAAAGGAAAAAGAAAATAATAAGGTAAAGGGCATAAAAATAGAGAAATCTAATTCCAACCCCGATAAACTTTATATGTATCGTCAACCCCCGAAGTCCTTAAGTTGTAACAATGACCCGGGAACCTCTAAACCATCAGGTTTTTCTAAACCAATGTGGAAAACGACGGCTCGTATTAGGGGAACATCATATATCCCTAGAAACTTGGTAAAACGAACCAAAACCGAAGAAGAAGAAACAAGCGAGTCGGAATAAGATAGTTGTATTCGTGTGGTGTAATATATGTAATATAGTGTGCTTATGCTTTATGATATATGTAAAAATTGCTTGTATTAATAAGTATTTTTTTTATGAATCTAACTCTTGTCTATTTTACACTATAAAAACACAAAATGGATAGACAACCCAATATTTTAAGAGACCTACCCGGAGACATGATTGATGAAATCTTGTCTAGAGTCGGTCAGAATTCTTCGGCACAACTATTTAAGGCGAGATCAGTTTGTAAGACATTCGAAGAACGTTCCAAGAATGCCTTGGTTTATAAAAGGCTTTCGTTCGAAAGATGGGGGATATCACATTGGGAAATCCATAAGTTACGATGTGTTTACTTTGACGCATATATTGCGGGGAACCCAAATGCTATTTTACGCAATGGGTTAAGAAATTATTTTGACTCAATATATCCGAATATTGGACTTCGTGAATTACGTGTTTTTATTTTGACTCAATATATCCGAATACCAGAATGCATGACTTGTTTCTGGACGTATGAATTACGTGTCTTTATTGCCTTTGCTGAACAACTTGTGTACTAGCTAGAATTATCTTCACAACTATCTTGTATCAAAGTTATTGTGTGCTATATTTCATGCTTTATGTAAAATAAGCGGTATTGTAAGTTTGTAAAATATTGTATAAAAGTTTGAACGCGAAATATTATTATAATCAGTTTTTCATATAGAATTGTAGTAGTTGAATTGTATATTAGCTACTAAGTATGAACTTAACGGGTAGGTACTACCCGAATTTAAACTTATAAAACGCTAATATGAAGAAAAAGCTTTTTTAAATGAGTTCATATTATGCTACGAAATACTATTAACTACTCTTAATATTCTGTATGATTAACTTGTTCCATTTGACTATTTTGAAGGAAATGGCACCGACTACTCGACACACCGTGAATATGAATGAAGAGGAATTCCGTACTTTTCTAGCTTCAAACATAGCCGCAGTACAGGCTGCGCTACATACCAACAATAACCTTGGATCTAGCAGTACAGGAAATCGTGTAGGATGCACCTACAAAGAATTCACTGTCTGTAAACCTTTGGAATTTGATGGAACCGAAGGACCGATCGGATTGAAACGGTGGACCGAGAAGGTCGAATCGGTGTTTGCCATAAGTAAGTGTACTGAAGAGGACAAAGTGAAGTACACTACGCATACCTTCACAGGTTCTGCGTTAACATGGTGGAATACCTATCTAGAGCAAGTGGGACTAGACGATGCGTACGCACTACCGTGGTCAGCATTCAAGCACTTGATGAACGAGAAGTACCGTCCCAGAACCGAGGTCAATAAGCTCAAGACAGAACTTAGAGGGTTACGAACCCAAGGATTTGATATTACCACGTACGAAAGACGATTCACAGAATTGTGCCTATTGTGTCCGGGAGCATTCGAAGATGAGGAAGAGAAGATCGACGCGTTTGTGAAAGGATTACCGGAAAGAATCCAAGAAGATATAAGTTCACACGAGCCCGCCTCCATACAACAGGCATGTAGAATGGCTCACAAACTAGTGAACCAGATTGAAGAAAGAATTAAAGAACAGACTGCTGAAGAGGCCAATGTGAAGCAAGTCAAAAGAAAGTGGGAGGAAAACGGTGATAAGAATCACCAATACAACAACAACAGCAATTACAACAATAATCGCAACAATTATCCCAACAATCGCAACATCAATCGCAACTACAACAAACGGCCCAACAACAACAACAACAACAACAATAACAGCAACTACAACAATCATCCCAACAACAATAATAACCGCAACAACAACAACAACAATCAGAAGCAGCTATGCCAAAGGTGTGAAAAGTATCACTCGGGGTTCTGCACCAAATTTTGCAACAAGTGTAAAAGAAATGGTCATAGCGCGGTGAAGTGTGAGGTCTATGGACCAGGGGTTAATAGAACGAAATGAACAAATGGTGTCGGAACGAGTAATGGCGGAGCAAGTAGTGTCAGAGCAAGTTATGTCAATGTAGTTTGTTATAAATGTGGAAAACCAGGCCACATTATTAGAAATTGCCCGAACCAGGAGAACACGAATGGACAAGGCCGCAGAAGAGTTTTCAATATTAATGCGGCAGAGGCACAGGAAGACCCGGAGCTTGTTACGGGTATGTTTCTTATTGAAAATAAATCTGCTTACGTTTTATTTGATTCGGGTGCGGATAGAAGCTATATGAGTAGAGATTTTTGTGCTAAATTAAGTTGTCCATTGACGCCTTTGGATAGTAAATTTTTACTCGAATTAGCAAATGGTAAATTAATTTCAGCAGATAATATATGTCGGAATCGAGAAATTAAACTGGTTAGCGAAACATTTAAGATTGATTTGATACCAGTAGAGTTAGGGAGTTTTAATGTGATAATCGGTATGGACTGGTTGAAAGAAGTGAAAGCAGAGATCGTTTGTTACAAAAATGCAATTCGTATTATACGAGAAAAAGGAAAACCCTTAATGGTGTACGGAGAAAAGGGCAACACGAAGCTACATCTTATTAGTAATTTGAAGGCACAAAAACTAATAAGAAAAGGTTGCTATGCTGTTCTAGCACACGTCGAGAAAGTACAAACTGAAGAAAAGAGCATCAATGATGTTCCCATTGCAAAAGAATTTCCCAATGTATTTCCGAAAGAATTACCGGGATTACCCCCACATCGATCAGTTGAATTTCAAATAGATCTTGTACCAGGAGCTGCACCAATAGCTCGTGCTCCTTACAGACTCGCACCCAGCGAGATGAAAGAACTGCAAAGCCAATTACAAGAACTTTTAGAGCGTGGTTTCATTCGACCAAGCACATCACCGTGGGGAGCTCCTGTTTTGTTTGTCAAGAAGAAAGATGGTACATTCAGGTTGTGTATCGACTACCGAGAGTTGAACAAACTTACCATCAAGAACCGCTACCCACTACCGAGAATCGACGACTTATTTGATCAACTACAAGGCTCGTCTGTTTATTCAAAGATTGACTTACGTTCCGGTTATCATCAAATGCGGGTGAAAGAAGATGATATTCCAAAGACTGCTTTCAGAATACGTTATGGTCATTACGAGTTTATGGTCATGCCGTTTGGTTTAACTAATGCACCAGCTGTGTTCATGGACCTTATGAACCGAGTGTGTGGACCATACCTTGACAAGTTTGTCATTGTTTTCATTGATGACATACTTATTTACTCAAAGAATGACCAAGAACACGGTGAACATTTGAGAAAGGTGTTAGAAGTATTGAGGAAGGAAGAATTGTACGCTAAGTTTTCAAAGTGTGCATTTTGGTTGGAAGAAGTTCAATTCCTCGGTCACATAGTGAACAAAGAAGGTATTAAGGTGGATCCGGCAAAGATAGAAACTGTTGAAAAGTGGGAAACCCCGAAAACTCAGAAACACATACGCCAGTTTTTAGGACTAGCTGGTTACTACAGAAGGTTCATCCAAGACTTTTCCAGAATAGCAAAACCCTTGACTGCATTAACGCATAAAGGGAAGAAATTTGAATGGAATGATGAACAAGAGAAAGCGTTTCAGTTATTGAAGAAAAAGCTAACTACGGCACCTATATTGTCATTGCCTGAAGGGAATGATGATTTTGTGATTTATTGTGACGCATCAAAGCAAGGTCTCGGTTGTGTATTAATGCAACGAACGAAGGTGATTGCTTATGCGTCTAGACAATTGAAGATTCACGAACAAAATTATACGACGCATGATTTGGAATTAGGCGCGGTTGTTTTTGCATTAAAGACTTGGAGGCACTACTTATATGGGGTCAAAAGTATTATATATACCGACCACAAAAGTCTTCAACACATATTTAATCAGAAACAGCTGAATATGAGGCAGCGTAGGTGGATTGAATTATTGAATGATTACGACTTTGAGATTCGTTACCACCCGGGGAAGGCAAATGTGGTAGCCGATGCCTTGAGCAGGAAGGACAGAGAACCCATTCGAGTAAAATCTATGAATATAATGATTCATAATAACCTTACTACTCAAATAAAGGAGACGCAACAAGGAGTTTTAAAAGAGGGAAATTTAAAGGATGAAATACCCAAAGGATCGGAGAAGCATCTTAATATTCGGGAAGACGGAACCCGATATAGGGCTGAAAGGATTTGGGTACCAAAATTTGGAGATATGAGAGAAATGGTACTTAGAGAAGCTCATAAAACCAGATACTCAATACATCCTGGAACGGGGAAGATGTACAAGGATCTCAAGAAACATTTTTGGTGGCCGGGTATGAAAGCCGATGTTGCTAAATACGTAGGAGAATGTTTGACGTGTTCTAAGGTCAAAGCTGAGCATCAGAAACCATCAGGTCTACTTCAACAACCCGAAATCCCGGAATGGAAATGGGAAAACATTACCATAGATTTCATCACTAAATTGCCAAGGACTGCAAGTGGTTTTGATACTATTTGGGTAATTGTTGATCGTCTCACCAAATCAGCACACTTCCTGCCAATAAAAGAAGATGACAAGATGGAGAAGTTAGCACGACTGTATTTGAAGGAAGTAGTCTCCAAACATGGAATACCAATCTCTATTATCTCTGATAGGGATGGCAGATTTATTTCAAGATTCTGGCAGACATTACAGCAAGCATTAGGAACTCGTCTAGACATGAGTACTGCCTATCATCCACAAACTGATGGGCAGAGCGAAAGGATGATGCAAACGCTTGAAGACATGCTACGAGCATGTGTTATTGATTTCGGAAACAGTTGGGATCGACATCTACCGTTAGCAGAATTTTCCTACAACAACAGCTACCATTCAAGCATTGAGATAGCGCCGTTTGAAACACTTTATGGTAGAAAGTGCAGGTCTCCGATTTGTTGGAGTGAAGTGGGGGATAGACAGATTACGGGTCCGGAGATTATACAAGAAACTACCGAGAAGATCATCCAAATTCAACAACAGTTGAAAACTGCCCAAAGTCGACAAAAGAGCTACGCTGACATTAAAAGAAAAGATATAGAATTTGAAATTGGAGAGATGGTCATACTTAAAGTTGCACCTTGGAAAGGCGTTGTTCGATTTGGTAAACGAAGGAAATTAAATCCAAGGTATATTGGACCATTCAAGATTATTGATCGTGTCGGACCAGTAGCTTACCGTCTTGAGTTACCTCAACAACTCGTGGCTGTACATAACACTTTCCACGTCTCGAATTTGAATAAATGTTTTGCTAAAGAAGATCTCACTATTCCGTTAGATGAAATCCAAATCAACGAAAAACTTCAATTCATTAAAGAACCCGTTGAAATAATGGATCGTGAGGTTAAAAGACTTAAGCAAAACAAGATACCAATTGTTAAGGTTCGATGGAATGCTCGCAGAGGACCCGAGTTCACCTGGGAGCGTGAAGATCAGATGAAGAAGAAATACCCGCATCTATTTCCAGAAGATTCGTCAACACCTTCAACAGCTTAAAATTTCGGGACGAAATTTATTTAACGGGTAGGTACTGTAGTGACCTGAACTTTTCTATGTTTATATATATTAATTGAGATTGATATTTACATGATTAAATGTTTCCAACATGTTAAGCAATCAAACTTGTTAAGACTTGATTAATTGAAATATGTTTCATATAGACAATTGACCACCCAAGTTGACCGGTGATTCACGAACGTTAAAACTTGTAAAAACTATATGATGACATATATATGGATATATATATAGTTAACATGATACTATGATAAGTAAACATATCATTAAGTATATTAACAATGAACTACATATGTAAAAACAAGACTACTAACTTAATGATTTTTAAACGAGACATATATGTAACGATTATCGTTGTAAAGACATTTAATGTATATATATATATCATATTAAGAGATATTCATACATGATAATATCATGATAATATAATAATTTAAAATCTCATTTGATATTATAAACATTGGGTTAACAACATTTAACAAGATCGTTAACCTAAAGGTTTCAAAACAACACTTACATGTAACGACTAACGATGACTTAACGACTCAGTTAAAATGTATATACATGTAGTGTTTTAATTTGTATTTATACACTTTTTAAAGACTTCAATACACTTATCAAAATACTTCTACTTAACAAAAATGCTTACAATTACATCCTCGTTCAGTTTCATCAACAATTCTACTCGTATGCACCCGTATTCGTACTCGTACAATACACAGCTTTTAGATGTATGTACTATTGGTATATACACTCCAATGATCAGCTCTTAGTAGCCCATGTGAGTCACCTAACACATGTGGGAACCATCATTTGGCAACTAGCATGAAATATCTCATAAAATTACAAAAATATGAGTAATCATTCATGACTTATTTACATGAAAACAAAATTACATATCCTTTATATCTAATCCATACACCAACGACCAAAAACACCTACAAACACTTTCATTCTTCAATTTTCTTCATCTAATTGATCTCTCTCAAGTTCTATCATCAAGTTCTAAGTGTTCTTCATATATTCTACAAGTTCTAGTTACATAAAATCAAGAATACTTTCAAGTTTGCTAGCTCACTTCCAATCTTGTAAGGTGATCATCCAACCTCAAGAAATCTTTGTTTCTTACAGTAGGTTATCATTCTAATACAAGGTAATAATCATATTCGAACTTTGGTTCAATTTCTATAACTATAACAATCTTATTTCAAGTGATGATCTTACTTGAACTTGTTTTCGTGTCATGATTCTGCTTCAAGAACTTCGAGCCATCCAAGGATCCGTTGAAGCTAGATCCATTTTTCTCTTTTCCAGTAGGTTTATCCAAGGAACTTAAGGTAGTAATGATGTTCATAACATCATTCGATTCATATATATAAAGCTATCTTATTCGAAGATTTAAACTTGTAATCACTAGAACATAGTTTAGTTAATTCTAAACTTGTTCGCAAACAAAAGTTAATCCTTCTAACTAGACTTTTAAAATCAACTAAACACATGTTCTATATCTATATGATATGCTAACTTAATGATTTAAAACCTGGAAACACGAAAAACACCGTAAAACCGGATTTACGCCGTCGTAGTAACACCGCAGGCTGTTTTGGGTTAGTTAATTAAAAACTATGATAAACTTTGATAAAAAAAGTTTTTATTCTGATAAAATGATTTTTATTATGAACATGAAACTATATCCAAAAATTATGGTTAAACTCAAAGTGGAAGTATGTTTTCTAAAATGGTCATCTAGACGTCGTTCTTTCGACTGAAATGACTACCTTTACAAAAACGACTTGTAACTTATTTTTCCGACTATAAACCTATACTTTTTCTATTTAGATTCATAAAATAGAGTTCAATATGAAACCATAGCAATTTGATTCACTCAAAACGGATTTAAAATGAAGAAGTTATGGGTAAAACAAGATTGGATAATTTTTCTCATTTTAGCTACGTGAAAATTGGTAAAAAATCTATTCCAACCATTACTTAATCAACTTGTATTGTATATTATATAATCTTGAGATACCATAGACACGTATACAATGTTTCGACCTATCATGTCGACACATCTATATATATTTCGGAGCAACCATAGACACTCTATATGTGAATGTTGGAGTTAGCTATACAGGGTTGAGGTTGATTCCAAAATATATATAGTTTGAGTTGTGATCAATACTGAGATACGTATACACTGGGTCGTGGATTGATTCAAGATAATATTTATCGATTTATTTCTGTACATCTAACTGTGGACAACTAGTTGTAGGTTACTAACGAGGACAGCTGACTTAATAAACTTAAAACATCAAAATATATTAAAAGTGTTGTAAATATATTTTGAACATACTTTGATATATATGTATATATTGTTATAGGTTCGTGAATCAACCAGTGGCCAAGTCTTACTTCTCGACGAAGTAAAAATCTGTGAAAGTGAGTTATAGTCTCACTTTTAAAATCTAATATTTTTGGGATGAGAATATATGCAGGTTTTATAAATGATTTACAAAATAGACACAAGTACGTGAAACTACATTCTATGGTTGAATTATCGAAATCGAATATGCCCCTTTTTATTAAGTCTGGTAATCTAAGAATTAGGGAACAGACACCCTAATTGACGCGAATCCTAAAGATAGATCTATTGGGCCTAACAAACCCCATCCAAAGTACCGGATGCTTTAGTACTTCGAAATTTATATCATATCCGAAGGGTGTCCCGAAATGATGGGGATATTCTTATATATGCATCTTGTTAATGTCGATTACCAGGTGTTCACCATATGAATGATTTTTATCTCTATGTATGGGATGTGTATTGAAATATGAAATCTTGTGGTCTATTGTTACGATTTGATATATATAGGTTAAACCTATAACTCACCAACATTTTTGTTGACGTTTAAAGCATGTTTATTCTCAGGTGAATACTAAGAGCTTCCGCTGTTGCATACTAAAATAAGGACAAGATTTGGAGTCCATGTTTGTATGATATTGTGTAAAAACTGCATTCAAGAAACTGATTTCGATGTAACATATTTGTATTGTAAACCATTATGTAATGGTCGTGTGTAAACAGGATATTTTAGATTATCATTATTTGATATTCTACGTAAAGCTTTTTAAACCTTTATTTATGAAATAAAGGTTATGGTTTGTTTTAAAAATGAATGCAGTCTTTGAAAAACGTCTCATATAGAGGTCAAAACCTCGCAACGAATTCAATTAATATGGAACGTTTTTAATCAATAAGAACGGGACATTTCAACTTTTTTTCTGGAGCATAACCAGCACCATCATCATAAGTATCACTATCAGAGGAAGACGACGAGCTGGTTTCATCCCAATCATGATGCTCAGCAACTAGAACCTTTTCTGGCTTTTTACCCTTCTTATCAGTCTTAGCACTTTCCTTCATCTGAGCTTTCATAGCTTTGTACTTGTTCTTGTACTTGTCAGCTTTTAAGAAAGAGTTAGCATGTGAAGTTGAAGGTTTCCTGGACATGCATTCAGTAGCAAAATGTCCAACCTTCCCACAATTATAACACTCAGATTTAGGACCCTTGACTGACTTGCTGCTATACCTAGCACTCAGTTTCTTACTCCCTTTATATGACTTGCTGGTTCTATTACGATTGAACCTTTTGAACTGCCTAGCTAGCAAAGCTATACCTTCAGCAAACCCTTCTGCATCACTTTCATCGTGACTGCTTTCTTCACACCCAGTACCACTATCCACATCACTCTCAGCTGACTCTTCTTCTGCCAACAACTTTTGAATCAGTAAAGCCTTTTGAGCTTTCTTTTTAGCAGCAGCAATAAGAGCAGTATCATCTGTCTTAGAAGATTTTGAAGTGGTGGGAGCAGACCTACAGTTTTCTTTCAAGTTAAGTTCAAATTTAGCCTCTGCCTTCTCATGGTTCCAAAGTGAACTGTAGAGAGAAGACATGTTAAAGTTCTTTAGGGTCTGAGTGGTTCTTAAAGGGTCAGTAACAGATTTTCATTTAGTAGGCAGTGAATCTATGAATTTGTTTACTTGTTCAAACTCAGTATAGGTGACATTCAAATTGATCAGGTCAGCAATCAAGGAGTTAAACCTAATGAAGGTTTGCTTAAGGGTTTCGTTCTTGTAGGCAAAGAACATTTCATATTCTCGTTTTAAAGCAATCATTCTGTTCTGCCTAACTTCTCCCATACCCTCATAGGTAACATCTAGATAGTCCAACATAAGCTTGGCATTTTCTTTTCCCTTAATCAGTTTGAACAGTGGGTTAGGCAAAGTTATAGCTAACAAGGTTCTGATCTTAGGGTCAAGTCCAACACGACGTTTATCCTCAGCATCCCATCTAGAAGGGGTGAGAATAACCTCTCTGCCAGGAATAGTAGGAGTGTCAGCTGTAGCTGGTGCACTATCAATAGTCTCAGTAGGCACAAATGGACCATCTGTGGCAATACCAGGCATGAGTGGGTCAATAGACTCAAGGTGAAGCATGAATCTTGCCTTCCAAGTTTCATATTCATCTTCATCAAATTTGGGTGGTCTATTGGATGATCCATTTTCAAGGTAAGCTGTATTAGAATATGCAGCCATGAGAGAATTCAGATCCAAGATATTAATTTTCAAGCCTGAAGCTCTAATACCAGTTGTTGGTCCCTTGATAACAACATGAGTATTGTAGAGAGGGGGGGGGGTGAATACAATTCTTTTTAAAATAACTTAACAGTTAAACTCGATTAGTATTCAAGCATGCAAATAAATAGAGTCACAGGTAATTTTCAACAGTTATTCTTTATTGATTGAATCACACAGAATCACAACTATCTGTGACAACCCGAAAATTTCCAACCAAATTTAAACTTTATCTTTATATTATTCCGACACGATAAGCAAAGTTTGTTAAGTTAAATCTCAAGAATTTTAAATTGTGTTCATACATTCATTATAACCTCGACTAAATTCCGACGATTCACGAACCGTTATATATAAATAAATATGTATATATATGTATATATATATATATATATATATATATATATTATAACTTGGGAATATTAATAAAGTATTAAACGTATAATACTTTACATGAACGTATTTGTTTCAATATGTTTATCGATGGAATTAGAAGATAATATCAAATGATTGAATTATTAGATACATTAAATTTATGGCTACGAGTCCCTGTTAGGAGGTCCACTTTGATTTAGGAAACCTTTCCCTTTTAACCATATTCGGAAAATGGTAAAGTGATTTTACATATAAGAACAAGGTGTCAACTAACGAGAACTAGACAAGAGTTAGTGAAGATTCCTATTTGATTTTCAATTCATACCTTACAACATTTTCCTCGTGATGTTAATAAGATAACTATTATGACTATCATTTTAAAGTTAAAATGTGGAATGTAAATAACTTAGATATTGGGTATCAACATTTTTCATTAAGATGATTTCATATGTTTATTTAACCTTTGAACTTTATCCCATGCTTCACCAACAGACTGTAATTTAAAAACTTGAAACCTATTATGAATATATATGACTCTACTTTTTTTAAAACATTTTATGATATAACGATTTCCATTATTTTAACTTTTAAACAAAATGATTCTTAAATATATTTAGTTTTGGAAAACAAAATTATCATATTTATTTGATTTAGTTTCAAACGTATAAAAACGTTTAAAAAGAACTTTATTATTAAAACGTATATAACTTTTATAAATATCTAGAACCACTTTTGACAACTCATTACTTAACCAGTATGATAAAGATAACGATATTTATATTTTATTTTATTAAATATATATAACGATTTAAATTAATATTATATATATTTATACGCGTATTATACGTACATAGTTTTATACTTTTACTATACTTAAACTTTACATTTACTTTATTTTTACTTTACTTTAACTTTAATAATTCACTTTAATAATTCATACTTTAATAATTCACTTTAATAATTTATACTTTAATAATTCACTTTAATAATTCATACTTTAATAATTCACTTTAATAATTCATACTTTAATAATTCATACTTTAATAATTCACTTTAATAATTTATACTTTAATAATTCACTTTAATAATTCATACTTTAATAATTCACTTTAATAATTCAAAAATATATTATAAATAGAATTTAAAAGGTTTCATTATTTCATAGAAACTTGAAAATATTTTTCTCTAAACCCTCTCAATCGATTTACATATATATATTTACTCCATATTATTTCAAGATATTATTAGTATACATAAAATATTACGACGGAGTGCTGTCCGAGTGATTTCGAAATTGTTTTTCGAGCGGGATAAGGCTAAGGAAATTATGGGTTATAGCTATGGAGGTTATGGGTATTGTTCGGGAGTATTGCTCGCGAGTCAAACTAGTGTTTATCATCTCCGTTGCATCTACGTACTTTTCCTGTAATATTGAATCTCAATATTGATACGTTCGTGAATCCCAGGCCAACCTTGCACTTGTTCAATGATGTTATATGTATTTTTACAAAGAAATACAGCATGGTGAGTTTTCATAGCTCCCTTTTTAAATGCTTTTGCATTATATATTTTTGGGCTGAGAATACATGCATATTTTATAACTGTTTTACGAAATAGGCACAAGTACTAAAACTAATTCTACGTGGGTTTAAACCAGAAATATCCCCTTACCTTGGTAACTATAACTACTGGTGTATGACTGGTAGGCGCGAATCCTAAAGATAGATCTATTTGGCCTGAGAAACCCCATCCTGACTATGGGATGCTTTAGTACTTCGAGGTTTATATAACACACCTGATACAGTGTACTTTCAGAGGGTAAAACATGAACGTTAAGGCTTGTTACCAGGTGCCTACAACTTATAGAATGTTTTTTATACACTTGCGAGTGTATGGTTATTTATGAAACTGAAATCTTGTGGTCTATTACAACTATTGAAAATCATTATTTATGATAAAACTATGAACTCACCAACCTTTTGGTTGACACTTTAAAGCATGTTTATTCTCAGGTGTTAAAGAAATCTTCCGCTGTGCATTTGCTCATTTTAAAGATATTACTTGGAGTCATTCATGGCATATTTCAAAAGACGTTGCATTCAAGTCGTTGAGTTCAATAGAGATTATTATTAAGTAAATGATAGATTAGGTCATTTATAGTTGAATCTTATGAAATGGTATGCATGCCTGTCAATTTTTGATGTAAAGAGCATTTATCTTTTAAAAACGAATGCAATATTTGAAAAATGTATCATATAGAGGTCAAATACCTCGCGATGTAATCAACTATTGAGAATCGTTTATAATGTATATGAACGGGTCCTTTCAGTTGGTATCAGAGCGGTGGTCTTAGCGAACCAGGTCTGCATTAGTGTGTCTAACTGATAGTCGTTAGGATGCATTAGTGAGTCTGGACTTCGACCGTGTCTGCATGTCAAAAGTTTTGCTTATCATTTCGTGTCGAAAATTACCTGCTTATCATTCTTAGGGAATCACTTGCTTATCATTCTTAGTCTAGACACATCTTACTGCATTGATTGCATGAATATTGTATAGACAAAATTCATATCTTAGCGTATCTGCTAATTCATATCTTAGCATATCTGTTACAGTAAACTTTGCCTGGCATATTCCTTAAATTCCTCCGTAATCTACAAAATATTTTGTTCTATATATATAGATATTCTATGTAATTAGAATACCACCCGATAGCCGGAAAAATCATTTCATATCGAAAAATCTTTTATTCAATCGTACGAAATGGAATTCGTCATTAGTTCAAGTCCCTCGGATTTCGAAATGGAATTCCACTCAAGCTCCGAAAGCAGTGTGACTGGAATGGATCAATCAATCAGCCATCATCTATTCTAGATGAATTGGGGATGGGTTCATTGCCTCCTTAATCATTGGAGACAAGAAGAAGGCGATCCTTTCCATCCACCACATTGCCCTCTTGGTGAAGAACCTGAAGCACTTATCGGCAAACCTGTCCGAAACACCATTTTCTCTCTCATTTCCAGAGTATCTCGTCATGATTATATACTACACCAAATTCTAGATCTTATTTATCTGCTCGTCCGAACCGACAATCACCCCGGTGTAATAGAAGAAGTCAACGAGCTTCGCGCTCGGGTAGTGGCTTTGGAGAATATGTTGCAGAGGTTACAAACACCAGCAGCAGCACCCGCAACATAACCAGTACCACTATCATCAATGCCAATAGTACCATTACCACCCCCAACCACAACTGCGTCATAAACCTCAACTTTACAATCTGTCCCACGAGCACCAATGTCATACGCTCTGTAGAAACCAAAGAATACCAACAACAACAAACGATGAAGTATTGATTCATAATTTCATTGAAGAAACATTATGCGACGATTATGTAGTCTCTAAAGTCTTAGAAATTATCTACTCTAGCCCTAACCATAAATCAGATGAGTGAACCAAAATGATAGGAGGAAGAGTAGAAACCCTGACAAGAATGGTGCGTGATTTACTTGTTTTACCAACAGCATCAGCAGTACCATTAGCATCACCAGCATAGTCACTGCCATCAGCATTGTCAGAATCAGCAGCACCTATAACATCACAAACTCCGTCTATTTAAGAATTACTGTAGACATCATTACGAATCAATAACGCGTATATTGTATTAGCAAGTTATGAAGAATTAACTCATTCCCTCTGAAGAAATTATATGTATATTTTACATATATATATTTTGAAAAAAATAAATAAATAAATCTTTCCGTGCTAAGCTATTGTGTATGAATCTTAACTACTTGGTTAATTCATATTACAAATATGTAATAATGTACGTCTTTCGCCCGCAACTTAACCAGCGTTAACTACATTCTCTGTCTCAATTCAACAAATTCCAATTCATAATAAATCAAGTATATATTTGATTTTACACTTTCATCATTGATGTACCCGAAACTTTTCAGATAACATCATTCGTACTTTGCGAAGTTCACAAGAATTTAATGAAAACCAACATCACGCCTCAACAAATAACGAAGTATTGATTCATAATTTCAATATTATTGAAGAAATACTTATGTAATCTCTAAAGCCTTCAAGGGATTATTCAATTCTAGTTCCAACCGTAAATCGAATGAGTTTAATTTAGTATTAACTCATTAAAATCTATGTTACATCTGAAGAGAATATATATACATATATATCTTTATAAAGACTGTAATAAAAATATTTTGTACAAAATATTAATTGTGAAATTTTTTTAACGGGTAGGTAATACCCGAGATATATATATATATATATATATATATATATATATATATATATATATATATATATATATATATATATATATATATATTCACAATTAATATGTTACATTCTTTGAATTTGATTAAGCAAATTATCAACTATAATTCCTACTTTCACAATAATATACATTCTTTCATAGAAATCAAAACAACCATACTCTTTCAAACTCAATTACATATTCTGATTTTGAAAACTCAGAATTCAATTCGAGATATAACCGGTACCATCACTTTTAGATTTCTACATCTTTCAAAGCTATACTTTGACTTCAAAACTGTGTTAGAACATCAAATGTATATTAACGATTACAATCTGTGTCCAAACCCTTCGAAATTTTTTTAAGACACTTCAAATATTGAGCAATCGAGATAATGATCCAATCACATATTACCCACAGTTATGTACTTAAAAAGCTCTCGAAACCAAAGTCATAATTCAACACATATATGTGTCAGATCCTTTGGCATTTATTAGCAAAAAAAAAAAAAAAAATAATAACTTTGCAATTCCTTTGTAAAGTAGCAAATTATATCACAGCTCCAACAAGACAACTTCGATTTTTCATTCGGAGTAGCCTTATCGTAATCTTGATATATACGATTACCCTTTTGTTACCGGAGAACCTTTCATGTTTCACCACATTAGCAATAAACTTAATCACAACTTCACTGATCTTTGACCTTTTGAAGAATCATTATAATTACCGAAACCCCATCATTTAATCATTCGCATCTTGTAACGAGAATTGCCATACGAATCATCGGGAATTAGCAATCAGTATTTTGAAATCTTGCAGCATGTCTACGCCAACAGTTATATGTGTATATATAACGTCTATCTCCTGGACTTACATACTTGAATGTGAAGTTTCTGAAAAACACCCTGAACTGCGGAATAGTTCTCGAAATGTTGATGAAGCAGCAAAAACTATAAACGACTTTAACAATAAAAGTTTGATGATAATGAATAATGTGCTGGCAAAGCGCAGAAAAAAAGAAGTTTTGGAACTGGAAAACGAATTGAGCAAAGTATGAAGGAGGCTGTGGACAAATCACAAAGACTGAATCTGCCTTCAAAGAATCCAAATGATTCAGTATCTGCCGAATTCATTAACAAATACCTTGCTTCTGACTCTAAACCCATGCTAACAATATTCTTCATCATCCTCTGATATTAGAAATCCTAAGATATCATCATATCTTTCATTATAAATATCCTCCATATTTCTGAAGATATTTTCATAATTATTCTTATCCGAAATCATTTATCTCTTCGCGCTATCTATATTACATCATAAAAGAAACTATTTTAGTTTCTAAATTCTGAAACATTCGAGTTTAAAATAGGAATATTTTTGAAGTAGTGTTGGGAGCTGAAGCATGAGTTAGTATAATATAATGACACTTGATCAACGTGATTATATTACAGTAATTCATGCTGAGTTTCTAAATGGAACGTGATGATTTACAGATCATAACGTCATCATGTGTCAAGTTACACGACTTTTATATTCTCTTTAACCTCTAAAATATCAAGAAAATTTTTCTTGATGATTCGGTCTTTTCCGAGGTATTCTAGTAATTTGACAAGTCAAGATCGTGCCATTACAATTTCCTTCTTACAACATTAACAATGTTCATTCTGAAATTCATATCTGCGAATTATGGACCATTATAAGCGGTAATTACTCACAAGAAGAAGAAACGAAGGACAAAAACTCCGAAACAGAAATTGGGGTATAAATCGCAGCAAATAAAAGAAAGCATTAACTGGAGATGACAATGATTATAGAAGACAGAAACATGGACATAAAAATATAAGGGAAGATATAAAACCCAACAACAACCCAGAAACTATAAACCATATATATCGATGCATATAGCAATATAAAGACACGGGAGAACTAAAAACACTATAAAATCAAGTGTATAGTAGAAGTAAATATATTCTTCCGAAGGCAGGTGAAAAATAAGAATAACAGATATGAAAGTTAGAAGTATATCAAGAATTAGAACCGGATGGAGCATATTGACGAATGATTCAAAGTATGAATTAAAGAAGAAAGAATAGAAGGTGTGAATTGTAAGGAAACGAAGGAGGTGGATATATAGTAAAATATCCGATAGAGCAATCAAAATAGATTATCGCATTTAATCAAAGTGGATCCTAACTTCCTTAATTATCGAAGAACCAAATCTTTTTACGAAGATTTTATCTAAATTCCTTGAATTCCGGAAATCAACCATGACTATGTCATTGGTTAAAAAGAACTTGCATTTACCCATTTCATTCTTTTGTGATAACTTCACTCGTACTCTTCACAAAAATCAAATTGCTTTATCAATATTACTTGATGATAATAAAACTATAATTTCCAACTCGTATACGTCATGAAAACATACTTATTGTCAGCCATGACCATTCTATTCAAATTTCGGGACGAAATTTCTTTAACGGGTAGGTACTGTGACAACCCGAAAATTTCCAACCAAATTTAAACTTTCTCTTTATATTATTCCGACACGATAAGCAAAGTTTGTTAAGTTAAATCTCAAGAATTTTAAATTGTGTTCATACATTGATTATAACCTCGACCAAATTCTGACAATTCACGAACCGTTATATATAAATAAATATGTATATATATGTATATATATATTATAACTTGAGAATATTAATAAAGTATTAAACGTATAATGTGACGACCCGGGAATTTCTGACCAAATTTAAACTTAATCTTTATATGAATTTGACACGATAAGAAAATTCTGTTAAGTTAAGTCTCAAGAATTTTGGACTGTTTCACATATGCATTTGACTTTCGACCGTTCTCGATGATTCATGAACCACAAATTGTAAATAGATACATATATATGTAAATATATGAATTTGAAATATAAATTGACATATTATATGACGTAATTGTTAGAACTAATAAGGTAAAATAAAATAATATATATTAACTATTATTTAAAAGGTACCTATATATGTAAATGAAGTTATATATATATATATATATATATATATATATATATATATATATATATATATATATATATATATATGAATATGATTTTTATATAATTAATGATTTCATATATATATTGTAATATATATTAATACATATAAATATTAATTATATGAATATAATAAGTAGACATTATACGAATAATAAATTGTAAAATAAATATATTAATTTAAAATAGAAACTTATATGAGTTAGCTTATTAGTGTAAATAAAAATGTGTGTATGTATATATAAATAATAATTTGAAATATAATTTGAAGTATTATGTGTTGTTATAAAAAAAATTAATAAAATAAAAAAATAGGATATTATAATAATTATTATTTAAAATATATCTCTATATATAAATAAACATGAGTGTATAAATAATGTTGTGAATTAATAAAGTACAAAATTATAAATAGAATAATTAAATTTAACATTAAAATGAATATATAAATAAAGGATATCATTATAAATCTGCATATATGTGTATTATACATATGTTATATTATATATTATGTAATATATATAAAATGTATAAATTTTAATTATTTAATATATGTTATCAAATAATATTAATAATTAAACTTAAAGTACAAGTTTGAATATAGTTATTAACAGTACATTCAATATAAATGTTAATAGTAATAGTTGTGTTATTAATATCATTATCTAGTAAAATTCGATATGTACAAGTATCATTAGTATTATTGTTATCATTATTAATTATGTATTCATTACTAGAATTATTATCATTATAGATTATTATTATTTATATTATTATCATTATTATTAGTATAGTTATTAGAAAATGATAAAAATTTATTAGTATCATCACTAATAATATTATTACCATTTTTTTATCTATTATTATAATTATTAATACAAATATTATTAGTGTTATTATTATGAATAATTATAATTATTACAAAATACTACATTTTATTAATAATATGATTATTACCAAATTTATTTGTATTAATATTATTTATTATTATTATTAATATAAATATTATTATAACTAAAAATACTTATTAATTAATTATAGACTATAAATGATGATAAAATGGTACAAAATTTGTTACATGTACCTATCAAACTACTCTATAATTTGATATATGTCTGTGAACTGGTAACAATCGATATCAATCAGTTTCAATAAAGAACAAATACAGTTAATTGGAAATGGTATTTTTTTTCAATAAATCTTCTGACATAATATTTCTTGTCGACTCATTAGCTATAAAATAATCAATCCAGCTGTTCAGAATCCTTCAGACGTTCCATTTACATTATCAACTACCAATCCAAATTACGGTTTTTATGAAAAATTAAATAGAAAGTATTAAAAACTGCTGTCGCTGCTGTGTCCTTGTTCCATTTTTCAAAAAGCTTGATTTTGTAACGAATTTCAAAATCTAAAAATGCAGTTACGTTAGTAATCCTTTAGTGAATGTATCTGCAAAGTTTCAATTCCTAATTCTCTAAATCAAAGTCGAATTTGAGAGTCAAAGTTTAAAAATTAAAAGTCAAACGGTTGTTTAAATTTTAAATTAAGGTTCTGTATGTCATATCTGTTAAAATTAATGAATCATAGAGATTCCATGAGTCAGTTGAAACCTATTTCGTATAGAAAGTTTTGTTTAAAACAATTTAGATTTTAAATTTGATTTTTGGGTTCCATCGTGTTCTTGAAGGAGATGCTTCGGGCATATTTTTTTTCTTTCTTTTCTGTGTTGATAAAAACAAACGAATCACTCATCTGTAATTTGAATATGTTTCGTTTACAAAACTCAAACAAGTATTATATCGGTCAATGGTGAATTTTTTTATACGATCAAGAGACGTTCTGAGTTAAGGATGAAGGAAAAGGAAGAAATTTAAATATGGGTTATAGGATTTAAAAGGAGGTATAAAATCAGAAAAGTGGCAGCAGCCCAAATGGTTTAGGTGCTGTGCGGGAGTCCGAGAGGTCATGGGTTCGAGTCCCTGGAGCAGCAACATTTTTTTTAGGCTGTTTCCTCTTAAGGTAGCTTCATATATTATTATTATTATTATTATTATTATTATTATTATTATTATTATTATTATTATTATTATTATTATTATTATTATTATTATTATTATTATTAGTATTATTATTATTATTATTATTATTATTATTATTATTATTATTATTATTATTATTATTATTATTATTATTATTATTATTATTATTATTATTATTATTATTATTATTATTATTATTATGATTATTAACATTATGAATGTTAGAATTATAATTATTATTATCACTAAAAGCATATTTATATTTATAAGTAGTAAAGATATTATTATCGTTAGTATATATATATATATATATATATATATATATATATATATATATATATATATATATATATATATATATATATATATATATATATATATATATATATATATATATATATTGTTTATCATCCAAGTATTATTACTGTTATTAAGATTATGATTCTTATTATTGTTATTATTACAACTATCATTTTGTTATTATTATTATTATTATTATTATCACTAAGTAATAAAATTGTTATTAGTATTAGCAAATAATATTATTATCATTATTATTATTATAGTTATTAGAAAATGATAAAAATTTATTAGTATCATCACTAATAATATTATTACGATTTTTTTTATCTATTATTATAATTATTAATACAAATATTATTAGTGTTATTATTATGAATAATTATTACAAAATACTACATTTTATTAATAATATGATTATTACCAAATTTATTTGTATTAATATTATTTATTATTATTATTATTAATATAAATATTATTATAACTAAAAATACTTATTAATTAATTATAAACTATAAATGATGATAAAATGGTATAAAATTTGTTACATGTACCTATCAAACTGCTCTATAATTTGATATATGTCTGTGAACTGGTAACAATCGATATCAATCAGTTTCAATAAAGAACAAATACAGTTAATTGGAAATGGTATTTTTTCAATAAATCTTCTGACATAATATTTCTTGTCAACTCATTAGCTATAAAATAATCAATCCAGCTGTTCAGAATCCTTCAGACGTTCCATTTACATTATCAACTACCAATCCAAATTACGGTTTTTATGAAAAATTAAATAGAAAGTATTAAAAACTGCTGTCGCTGCTGTGTCCTTGTTCCATTTTTCAAAAAGCTTGATTTTGTAACGAATTTCAAAATCTAAAAATGCAGTTACGTTAATAATCCTTTAGTGAATGTATCTGCAAAGTTTCAATTCCTAATTCTCTAAATCAAAGTCGAATTTGAGAGTCAAAGTTTAAAAATTAAAAGTCAAACGGTTGTTCAAATTTCAAATTAAGGTTCTGTATGTCATATCTATTAAAATTAATGAATCATAGAGATTCCATGAGTCAGTTGAAACCTATTTCGTATAGAAAGTTTTGTTTAAAACAGTTTAGATTTTAAATTTGATTTTTGGGTTCCATCGTGTTCTTGAAGGAGATGCTTCGGGCATATTTTTTTCTTTTCTTTTCTGTGTTGATAAAAACAAACGAATCACTCATCTGTAATTTGAATATGTTTCGTTTACAAAACTCAAACAAGTATTAAATCGATCGATGGTGAATTTTTTTATGCGATCAAGAGATGTTCTGAGTTAAGGATGAAGGAAAAGGGAGAAATTTAAATATGGGTTATAGGATTTAAAAGGAGGTATAAAATCAGAAAAGTGGCAGCAGCCCAAACGGTTTAGGTGTTGTGCGGGAGTCCGAGAGGTCATGGGTTCGAGTCGCTGGAGCTGCAACATTTTTTTTTTAGGCTGTTTCCTCTTAAGGTAGCTTCATATATTTTTATTTTTATTATTATTATTATTATTATTATTATTATTATTATTATTATTATTATTATTATTATTATTATTATTATTATTATTATTATTATTATGTGTATTAATGATTATTGTTATTATTATGATTATTAACATTATGAATGTTAGAATTATAATTATTATTATCACTAAAAGCATATTTATATTTATAAGTAGTAAAGATATTATTATCGTTAGTATATATATATATATATATATATATATATATATATATATATATTTTTTTTTTGGTTTTTTATCATCCAAGTATTATTATTGTTATTAAGATTATGATTCTTATTATTGTTATTATTACAACTATCATTTTGTTATTATTATTATTATTATTATTATTATTATTATCACTAAGTAATAAAATTGTTATTAGTATTAGTATTATTAATAGGTATTATAAATATTAGTTATTGTTGATATTGCTGTTAGCGTAAGTAGTAGTTACCAACTATTATTATCATCATCATAACCTTAGTTACAGTTATAATGATTACTATTATTATTGATATTGCTAATGTCATTATCAAAATAGGTATTATTATTAAATAATATGATTATTAATATTATCCTTATTAATCTCAAAAAGAAAAATTACCTTTTTATGAAGATAAATATTTTGTACATAAAATATACTTATTATGTATACTATAATTATATCAAAATTTTACATATCTATATATATCAAACTTACTAGTATTATTTATATAAATACTTACAAATAAATAACCATTGAATTTTAAATATAACATTAAACAAGTATGGATATATATTAATATAACTATATAAATAATAACCATTTTGAATATAAACACAAATTAAATATATAATATATAAATTAAGATATAATAAATTGTTCGATTTCGATTATACGTTTTAATATATACATACCAATGATATAGGTTCGTGAATTCGAGGCCAACCCTGCATTGTTTAGTGGTTCAATGTTGTTATATGTATTTTTACTACAAAATACAATAGGTGAGTTTCATTTGCCTTTTTACCCTTTACATATTTTTGGGCTGAGAATACATGCGCAACTTTTATAACTGTTTTACGAAATAGACACAAGTACATTAACTGCATTCTATGATAGAATTACTTGGGTTTGGGGTTGATTATTATGACACGTATTATCACCGGTTTGTTCGGTTAGAGCGAATGAGCTCCCGAGCCGGGTGGATGGTTTATTATTTATGACATTTTGGCACCGGTTGTCCTATATTTTATAAACATGTGTTCAGCCGTGGGGTGTAAAGACTGGCACAGAGGTTCTATACTTTGAAGGCACATGTATTCAGCCGTGGGGTGAAAGACCGGCACAGATGGTTACTATTATATTTTGAATCCTCACCAGGTGTTCTTCATATGAATGATATTTTTTTGTGCAGTTGGAATGGGACTTCTGCATGTTTTATAATATTTAAAATCTTGTGGTCTATTAAAATGATGAAAATGAAATGATTACTATAAACTAATGAACTCACCAACCTTTTGGTTGACACTTTAAAGCATGTTTATTCTCAGGTATGAAAGAAATCTTCCGCTGTGCATTTGCTCATTTTAGAGATATTACTTGGAGTCATTCATGACATATTTCAAAAGACGTTGCATTCGAGTCATTGAGTTCATCAAGATCTTTATTAAGTCAATTATAGTTGATTGTATTATGAAATGGTATGCATGTCGTCCACTTTCAATGAAATGAAAGTTTGCCTTTTAAAAACGAATGCAATGTTTGTAAAATGTATCATATAGAGGTCAAGTACCTCGCGATGTAATCAACTGCTATGAATCGTTTATAATCGATATGGACTTCGTCCGGATGGATTAGGACGGGGCGTTTCTTATAATACTTTACATGAACGTATTTGTTTCAATATGTTTATCGATGGAATTAGAAGATAATATCAAATGATTTAATTATTAGATACATTAAATTTATGGCTACGAGTCCCTGTTAGGAGGTCCTCTTTGATTTAGGAAACCTTTTCCTTTTAACCATATTTGGAAAATGGTAAAGTGATTTTACATATAAGAACAAGGTGTCAACTAACGAGAACTAGATAAGAGTTAGTGAAAATTCCTATTTGATTTTCAATTCATACCTTACAACATTTTCCTCGTGATGTTAATAAGATAACTATTATGACTATCATTTTAAAGTTGAAATGTGGAATATAAATAACTTAGATATTGGGCATCAACATTTTTCATTAAGATGATTTCATACGTTTATTTAACCTTTGAACTTTATCCCATGCTTCACCAACAGACGGTAATTTAAAAACTTGAAACCTATTATAAATATATATGACTCTACTTTTTTAAAACGTTTTATGATATAACGATTTCTATTATTTTAACCTTTAAACAAAATGATTCTTAAATATATTTAGTTTTGGAAAACAAAATTATCATATTTATTTGATTTAGTTTCAAACGTATAAAAACGTTTAAAAAGAACTTTATTATTAATACGTATATAACTTTTATAAATATCTAGAACCACTTTTGATAACTCATTACTTAACCAGTATGATAAAGATAACGATATTTATATTTTATTTTATTAAATATATATAACGATTTAAATTAATATTATATATATTTATACACGTATTATACGTACATAGTTTTATACTTTTACTATACTTAAACTTTATATTTACTTTATTTTTACTTTACTTTAACTTTAATAATTCACTTTAATAATTCATACTTTAATAATTCACTTTAATAATTCACTTTAATAATTCATACTTTAATAATTCACTTTAATAATTCATACTTTAATAATTCACTTTAATAATTCATACTTTAATAATTCACTTTAATAATTCAAAAATCTATTATAAATAGAATTTAAAAGGTTTCATTATTTCATAGAAACTTGAAAATATTTTTCTCTAAACTCTCTCAATCGATTTACATATATATATTTACTCCATATTATTTCAAGATATTATTAGTATACATAAAATATTACGACGGAGTGCTCTCCGAGTGATTTCGAATTTTTTTTTCGTGCGGGATAAGACTAAGGAAATTATGGGTTATAGCTATGGAGGTTATGGGTATGGTTCGGGAATATTGCTCGTGAGTCAAACTAGTGTTTATCATCTCCGTTGCGTCTACGTACTTTTCCTGCATTATTGAATCTCAATATTGATATGTTCATGAATCCGAGGCCAACCTTGCACTTGTTCAATGATGTTATATGTATTTTTACAACGAAATACAGTATGGTGAGTTTTCATAGCTCCCTTTTTAAATGCTTTTGCATTATATATTTTTGGGCTGAGAATACATGCATATTTTTTAACTGTTTTACGAAATAGGCACAAGTACTAAAACTAATTCTACGTGGGTTTAAACCAGAAATATCCCCTTAGCTTGGTAACTATAACTACTGGTGTATGACTGGTAGGCGCGAATCCTAAAGATAGATCTATTGGGCCTGACAAACCCCATCCTGACTATGGGATGCTTTAGTACTTCGAGGTTTATATAACACACCTGATTCGGTGTACTTTCAGAGGGTAAAACATGAACGTTAAGGCTTGTTACCAGGTGCCTACAACTTATAGAATGTTTTTTATACACTTGAGAGTGTATGGTTATTTATGAAACTGAAATCTTGTGGTCTATTACAACTATTAAAAATCATTATTTATGATAAAACTATGAACTCACCAACCTTTTGGTTGACACTTTAAAGCATGTTTATTCTCAGGTGTTAAAGAAATCTTCCGCTGTGCATTTGCTCATTTTAAAGATATTACTTGGAGTCATTCATGGCATATTTCAAAAGACGTTGCATTCAAGTCATTGAGTTCAATAGAGATTATTATTAAGTAAATGACAGATTAGGTCATTTATAGTTGAATCTTATGAAATGGTATGCATGCCTGTCAATTTTTGATGTAAAGAGCGTTTATCTTTTAAAAACGAATGCAATGTTTGAAAAATGTATCATATAGAGGTCAAATACCTCGCGATGTAATCAACTATTGAGAATCATTTATAATGTATATGAACGGGTCCTTTCACTATCCTTGGCGGAATGATAGTTGGTTGATACAGATTACCTAGATTATAGCTAAGAGGTTAACTAACAGCTATTACACGTTTTGACTCTATAAAAATAAACCCACACCACTAGTTGTTACAATAGTGGATACAACAATTTATAGTAGTCCTATTAACCGTGTAATGGTTCTATTGTCCACTGGTACATAGGATGTCTGTACTTGTGGAGACAACTATATCAGAGAGCATGCTCTCGTCTTTCCTCTTTGGTAGCTATTTGCAGGAACACTCCAATTCAGTTTGGCACCACTATTTGATTATACAAATAGAATGTTGTGTTCCCTAGGTGTTAACAAAGTATAACCCATGTCTGCACATGCGTTAAACTTCTGCATTCCCACATGGTCTTGTAAGGTCACTTGTCTGCCGACGACGCGTGTCCTTTTCTGTTCAACTTTATCTTAGACTTCTGTTAAATAGTATCATTGATGTAGACCACTCAGAAAACTACTATGCTTATAATGGAGCATAGCTGTCTTGTGTAGTAAGCTACATTCCAGCTGTGCTGGTTCTTCATTGCTGAGCCACTCTATGTTCTTGATTTACTGAGTACACATCCTATGCTGATTGAAGAACACTGACTACCTTGTGCTGGTAGACTGAGCAGCAAACTAAACACTCGACACAACAAAATCTGCTGTCTATACATGAACAAACTTGTGCTGACTGCACATAACATTTTAGTGCAAATAAATTACAGTTTTGTCATAATTAAATCCTTAATTATTTTGGGGACTCAACACCCCACATATCAAAGGAAAGCCTTTTATAAACTAAGGCATTTCTGGAAAGTCTTTCAAATGTTTGACAAGTTAATTTTGACATAACTAAATGTGCTGATGAATTCTGACCGACTCTCGACAAGATTTCCTCAATCATATCCTCTGGTAGGTCTTCTAAAATATTCGGTTGTCTACCCTTAACGTCCATTTTGTTTTTATACTGTAAAATAGACAAGGATTAGATTCGTAAAAGATAATTAATAAACAATACAAGCAATTTTTACATAGAACATAAAAGTACAAGCACACTACAATACATATAATACACAACATGATTACAACCCTCTAATCTGAATCACTGGTTTCTTCTTCTTCGGACTTGGTTCGTTTTCCTAATTTTCTAGGAATATATGGTGTTCCTCTAATACGAGCCGTCGTTTTCCACAATGGTTTAGAAAAACCTGGTGGTTTAGAGGTTCCCGGGTCATTGTTACATTTTAGAAAATACGGACGTTGCCGATACATATAAAGTTCATCAAGGTTGGAATCGGGTTTCTCTATTTTTATACCTTTTCCCTTATTATTTTCTTTCACTTTATTAAATTGGGTCGAGGTAATTTCTATAACATCATCGAAATCCTCATCGGGATCCGATTCATCGGAAAATTGATAATCTTCCTAATATTTTGCTTCCTCGGCGGAAACACCATTGACCATTATAAACTTTGGTTCGTTGGTTGAGGATTTTCTTTTACTTAATCGATTTACTATAGGTATCAATATTTCTTCCTCCAAAACCTCTTCTTCTTCCAGTTCCTCCTCTTCCGGTTCCTCTTCTTCCGGTTCCTCCTCTTCCGGTTCCTCTTCGGGAATTTGCGAATCTTCCCAAAATATATTCGACTCTTCATTATTATTAGGTGAATCGATGGGATTTGTACTAGTGGTAGATATCTATCACACAATATCAAACACATTAAGAGGTTAATATATCACATAATATTTACATGTTAATAATATATAGTTTCCAACAAAAGTGTTAAACAATCGTGTTTAAAGAAAACACGGTCGAAGTCCAGACTCACTAATGTATCCTAAAAATCTCGATAAGACACACTAATGCAAATTTCTGGTTCTCTAAGACCAACGCTCTGATACCAACTGAAATGTCCCGTTCATATTGATTATAAACGTTCCATATTAATTAATTTTATCGCGAGGTTTTGACCTCTATATGAGACGTTTTTCAAAGACTGCATTCATTTTTTAAAACAACCATAACCTTTATTTTATCGATAAAGGTTTAAAAAGCATTACGTAGATTATCAAATAATGATAATCTAAAATGTACCGTTTGTGATGACCCGGAAATTTCCGACCAAATTTAAACTTAATCTTATATGATTTCGACACGATAAGCAAAAATCTGTAATGTTAAGTCTCGAAAGTTTTGAAATTTATATTCATGTAATCAATTACCCTTTGACCATGCCTGATGATTCACGAACCATTATGTGTGATTATTAAATTGAGATATATTAATAAAACATTTAACGGATTAGTTGAGATAAATATAAACTATGAGATCTATTCTATGAACTTGGGAACGTTATCAAAGTATTGAATGAATAATACTTTACATGAACGTATTTGTTCAATGTAAGGTTACTATATTTATCAACGAAATTAAAAGATAATATCAAATGATTGATTTATCAGATACATTGAATTATAATTATGAGTCTCTGTTATGAGGTCCACGTTGATTTGAGAAATCGTTTCTTTTTTATCGGTATTCAGAATAAATGGTAAAGTAATTTACAAATGAGAACAAAGTGACACTTATCGAAAGTTAGTGGAAATTTGAATTCCATAATATTTGATTGATCTATTTACAAATGTGCGAAAACGTTTTTCGATATAATAGAAACTTGATTATTAAAATGTCTTTGTTAATTAACGTAAGTTGAAATATTAGTTGTTTGATATATAAATGAGGGTATTGGAAATAATAAAATATAAATGAATCATTTGAATTAAAATATAAAATAACAATTAGAATAATTAAGTTACTGTTAATATATATAAATATATATAGTTTGTTATAAAATATTTAAATAAGATTTGAGTTGTATTATTATTATTATTATTATTATTATTAATATTATATTAATATTATTTTACGTAGTAACTAGTATTAATATTTGTATTGTTAATAAGATTATTATTATCATTAGTAATCATATTAAAATTAATCACATTCACAGATTTAGTAATAGATTTATATTACTAATTAATATTACAAAATTTAACATAACAGATATATAAACCGATATATATATATAAATACTGTTAGATATAAATCCTGTTATATAATTATAATAGAAATAGATATACAAACAGAAATATAAAATGCAGTTATTAACATATATATACAGATATGTATACCAAAAATAAACACAGATATATTATTACGGATTTAATTACATATCATAATCAACTTTATCAATTTTGTTTTTCTGTCTCAGTTACAGTAACCAGTCGAGATTATCACATATATAAAAAAAACAAATTAAGTGGACATCAAAGTCCTTAATTGGTACGAATTGATTGTAGACTTTAACTGTTTAATTTTTTTTTGTTTTATCTCCCTGATTGAATTATTCTATTGACAAAGAATTTGGTATAAGGTTAACGATTAGCTCATTAATCATAAACCATACAATCCTTTCACATTCATACTAGATTGTAATTACAGAAACAATTACCATTCGATTGAAATTACACAGAAAAAAGCGACAACTCAGTCTACTTCCTCTGTTCTTCATATTTCTAGCCAAATCTCGATTTCTTATTAAATTTCAAGTTCTATTAATGTAGTTTTGTTAGGAATTCTACATTAAAACTATCTGCAAAGTTTCAATCTCCAATTCCTTATATTGAATCCAAATTTTGAGGTCAAAGTTAATTTTTCAAAAGTCAAACGATTTGTTTATAATAAAATTCGAATTCGTTTTGAACTTTCTGGATCAATTGGTGATTTATAAAGTTACTAAGAATGATTTAGGACCTATTTCATGTAGAAGTCTTAATCTAAAAACGTCTGGATGTTTGGATCAATGTTTGAGTTCATCGACGGGTGCAGTTACTGCTATTTTTTCTTTTATTTTGTCTGTTGATCACAATCACCCATCACAAAACATTTATGTTACAATTAACAGTCCTAAATTAATGGTTGAATTCACTGAGAACATGAATTATGGTATCTGGTCGAATTAATCTGTGATGAAGATGAAGAAGAAATAAGGAACAGATAGATAGGAGATAAATAAATATGGATTCGTATAAATTCAGAAAAATTGGGAACGGTTCAGTGGTTAGATAGTGTTTGGACGAGCGAGAGGTCTCGGGTTTGAGCCCGGTCTGGGGCAACTCTTTTTAGAAATCCATTTGTTTGAGGTAGTTTTCAATATATTTCATTATTATCATTATCATTATTATTATTATTATTATTATTATTATTATTATTATTATTATTATTATTATTATTATTATTATTATTATTATTATTATTATTATTAATGTTGTTATTATTAATTAGTTTTATTACAAGTATTATAATTATTACTATTAGTGTTATTATAATTATTATTGATATTAATTATGAACTACTAATTATTATTATTGTTATGATTAGGATTAGGATTATTAATATTACTATCATTATGAAATAATACAAATTTTTAATATTTTCATAAATATTATTTTTAGTATTCTTATTATAAATATATGTAGTAATATAATCTTTATTATTAAAAGAATCATAACTTTTAAAAATTATCATCTTTCTTAAAACTATTATTATTACTATCATTTTTATGATTATGATTATTATTACTATGTAAATAATAAAATCTATTATTATTATTAGTAACATATGTACTATTATAAATATTATCATTATTATTATTATTAACATAACTATCATTATTAATATTGTTATTATTATTATTAATATAATATGACTAATATTACTAAAACTATCTTTTTATTTTCAATAAAACTGTCATTTTTATTATTATCAGTAATATCTATATTACTATTATTATTGAAACGATTATAATTATGAAAATAAAAGTTAAAAGACATTATTAAGATTATAAGTATAAAAAAAATTGAAGATTATATATAAAGATATATTTAAAATACATAACTTAACTATATTAATATTACCATGTACAAAATAAAAATATATAAATAATTAATGAAACTTATAAACTATTAAATATAATAAACACATCATTAATAAGAATATATAGATTTATTCGATTACAAGTATATGTATTAATGAATACACAAATGATATAGGTTCGTGAATCTGAGGCCTTCCCTGCATTGTTTAATGTCGTAATATGTATTTTTACTACAAAATACAGTATGGTGAGTTTCATTAATCCCTTTTTAAATGCTTTCGCAATATATATTTTTGGGACTGAGAATACATGCGCTGCTTTTATAACTGTTTTACGAAATAGACACAAGTACTTAAAACTACATTCTATGGCTGGATTATTAAACCGAATATGCCCCTTTTTATTAAGTCTGGTAATCTAAGAATTAGGAAACATACACCCTAATTGACGCAAACTCTAAAGATAGATCTATCGGGCCCAACAAGCCCCATCCAAAGTACCGGATGCTTTAGTACTTCGAAATTTATATCATGTCTGAAGGAGGATCCTGGAATGATGGGGATATTCTTATATACATATTGTGAATGTCGGTTACCAGGTGTTCAATCCATATGAATGATATTTTTGTGTCTATGCATGGGACGTATGTTTATGAGAAATGGAAATATGAAATCTTGTGGTCTATTAAAATTATAAAATGATTATTTATGCTAAACTAATGAACTCACCAACCTTTTGGTTGACACTTGAAAGCATGTTTATTCTCAGGTACGAAAGAAATCTTCCGCTGTGCATTTGATCATTTTAAAGATATTACTTGGAGTCATTCATGACATATTTCAAAAGACGTTGCATTCGAGTCATTGAGTTTATCAAGATCATTATTAAGTCAATTATAGTTGGATATATTATGAAATGGTATGCATGTCAGTCAACTTTAGATGTAATGAAAGATTGTCTTTTCAAAACGAATGCAATGTTTGTAAAATGTATCATATAGAGGTCAAGTACCTCGCGATGTAATCAACTGATGTGAATCGTTTATAATCGATATGGACTTCATCCGGATGGATTAGGACGGGTCCTTTCAGTTGGTATCAGAGCGGTGGTCTTAGCGAACCATGTCTGCATTAGTGTGTCTAACTGATAAGTCGTTAGGATGCATTATTGAGTCTGGACTTCGACCGTGTCTGCATATCAAAAGTTTTACTTATCATTTTGTGTCAAAAATTACCTGCTTATCATTCTTAGAGAATCACTTACTTATCATTCTTAGTCTAGACACGTTTTACTGCATTGACTGCATGAATAGTGTATAGACAAAATTCATATCTCAACGTATCTGCTACTTTATATCTTAGCGTATCTGTTACTGTAACTTTGCCTTACAACTTCCGTAGATTCCTCCTTAACTTATGGGATTTTAGTATTATATATGCATATGTAAATTATGTATTGCAGGGTACTAATCTACATCCTATAATCGATTTCTTATCGAAAATCCTTCATCTGATCGTACTAGATGAATCCTGCAACCAGTTCGAGTCCCTCAGATTCCGATAGCTATTCCGATAGTTATTCCGACAGCTATTCCGACATAGATGTTCACCTAAGCTCCGAAAACAGCGCCATCGGCATGAATCAACCAATCAGCCATTATCAATTCATCTGATGGGTTCGTAGTTGACTTAATTAATGGAAACACGCAGAAGGCAATCCCTTCCACTAACCGAATTCATCTCTTGACAATGAACCTGAAGTGTTTACCGGCGAACCTGTTCGAGACACCATTTTCAGTCCCATTTTCAGGGTAAATCAACAAGATCATATTCTATCCACAATTCTGAACCTTATTCATCCGTTCCTTCCGACGGACAATCATCCTGGAGTAATAAGTCAACGAACTTCGCGCTCGAATAATCAATTCGGAGAATATGGTGCAAAATGTACCAGCTTCAGCAACATCACCGGCACCAACAGTACAATCAATAACAGCACCAGTACCATCAACAATCCATGCTTCAATATCATCATATGTACTTTGAGTATGATCTTCGTTGTACATATTGTTCTACCTCATTTATCTTCGTTCGACATGGCGAATATGTAATCTCTAAAGTTTTAGAGATTATTTATTCTAGTTCCAACCGAAAAGTAAATGAGTTTAATATCATATTAACTCATTAAATCCATGAATATATCTGAAGAAAATATATATGTACATATGTTTTCATAAGGATTGTAATTAAAAATTCTCGTGTACAAACTGTTAATGGTGAAAATATTTTAACGGGTAGGTAATACTCGAGGACTATTTAAATTTCACATTAATAAGTTACATTGTACGTTCTTCGAATCTGTTTCAACAAGTCATATACTATCCTACTTACATCTACCGATATACAAATCCGTTCACCACAGAATAACCATATTCATCCAATTACATATTTGGATTTTGATCTATCAGAATCCATCAAGTGGCATAACGAAGAAATAATGGACACAATAAAAATTGATTAGAAATAGATTAATTAACAATATGAAATTCTATTAAGAATCCACGCTAACAAAATCCTAGCTAACTGTTCCTAGCTAAGTGTTAATTCCGTATTACCATTTAATTATCGCAATTTATTTATCGCAGTTTATTTATCGCAATTTATATTCTCGCAATTTTATTTATCGTCATTTAATTTCTGTTATTTACTTTACGCACTTTATTATTCGTCATTTAAATTTCTGTTATTTATTTTTACGCACTTTAAATATCAGGACATGTATACAAGGTTTTGACATATCATATCGACGCATTTATATATATTATTTGAAATAACCATAGACACTCTATATGTAGTAATGAACGAGTTCTCTATACAGGGTTGAGGTTGATTCTACAGTAATATATATAATTTGAGTTGTGATCGAGTCTGAGACATGTATACGGGTCACGATACGTATTAATTAATTCGAATATTATATATTAAATTATATATGAATTATTGGACTGTCAACTGTGGACTATCGACTGTGGACTATCGACTGTGGACTAATAACATTGGATAATTAAAATGAATTAAAATATTGAATATAACATATAAAACTAAACATTTCTTCAAGTTACCACTTGATTTTATCTTAAACCTCATTTGTATCTTGACGATTACAATCTGCATTCAAACCTTTCATGATTCTTGAAAACACCTCAATCGATAGGATGAATCAACTGCACTTCATTAACGGAAGGAAAGATTTATGCATATAGTTATGCACCTGAGAAACTCTCGGCAACTGAGTAAAAGTTTAACACGTAGCCGCGTCAGATCCTTTGACATTTATTAGCAAAAATAACTTTGTGATCCCTTTTTAAAGTAGCCAATTTTGTCACAGCTCCAGCAAGTCAACTTCGAATTTTCATTCGAAGTAGCCTTACTATAATCCTGATATATACAAATACCCTTTTGATACCGGAGAATTCTTTTATATTCCACCATATTACCAGCAGACGTACCAGCAACCTCGTTGCTTTTTGGCTTAAATCTCTCTGATAAATCATTATATTTATTCATTGAAACCCTATCATATACTCATCCGCATCTTATAACGAGAACTGCCATAACAATTACCGGGAATCAGCAATCAGTACTTTGAAAACTCACAGCATATCTACATCAACAGTTATATGTATGACATTTATCTCTTAGAATTATGATCTCCCATTCTAAAAATTCTGAGAAGCACTCAGTCACAAATCAATACTCTGAATGTTGAAAAAGCTGAATGAAGCAACAGAAACTGTAGATAACCGTAAACGACAATAATCATCGAAAGTTTGATGATAAAGATTAGTATGTTGGAAAAGCTCAGAAAAGTTGGAACTTGAAAGCGGATTGAGCTAACCACAAAGGAAACCAAGGAGAAATACAAGTAACATACCCTAAATTCATAGAACCCAGATAAATATAGATCCGTTGAAATCTTTAGAGAATATCTTGCTCCGAAGTCATGTTAAAATTTTGCGGAAAATATTTCTCCATCAACCATCGAACTTAGAAATTCCAAAATATCATCATCAATATCTTCGATATTTCTGAGGATATTTTCATAAATATTCTTGTCCGCAATTATATACCTCTTCGTGCTTCCTGTGTATCATTATATTGGAAATATCCAATAGAAAATTTAGTAACGAGAAGCAGATTATGTGAAACTAAGAAGAACACCGTGGACAAATAGCAAAGAATAAGTTTGACTTCAAAGAATCCAAATGATTCTGTTTCTGATGAAATCTTTAGCGAATACCTTGCTTTCGAATCTAAACCTTTACGGATAAATCTTCTTCATCATCCATCGATATTAGAAATTCCAAGATATCATCGTATCTTTCATTATAAATATCCTTCATATTTCTGAAGATATTTTCATAACTATTCTTATCTGAAATCATTAATCTCTTCATGCTATCAGAGTTACATCACATAGAAACTGATAGTTTCTATATTCTGTAAACTTTCGAGCTTAAAATATGAATGTTATTGAAGTAGTGTTGGGAACTGATGCATGAGTTAGTATAATATAACGACACTTGATCAACGTGATTATATTACAGTAAGTCATGCTGAGCTTCTATTGGAACGTGATGATTCACTGATCATAACGTCATCATGTGTCATGTTATATAACTCTTTCAAAATACTTAACTCCTGAACAAATCAAGAAAATATATTCTTGATGGTTCTATCTTCCGTGATGTTGATAAATTTGAAAATCAAATCGTGCTATCACGTTCCTTCCTGCTTAGAACATTATAATCATTCGAAACACTATATCTATAAATTCTGGACCATTATTCGCTTGACTTGAAGTCGGGAAGAGGAAAACAAAAGCATAGAGCTTTGAAATATAAGGGAGAATATAAATCCCAATGACAACACCGAAATTACAAACCGTGGATATCAGTACATATAGCAATATAAAGACACGGGAGGATTATAAATACAATAATCCCTAGAGCATAATAGAAATAAACAGATTCTTCAGGTGGGAGTTGGAAAAGGAGAATGAATGTTACTAAAGTAAGAAAAAGGACAAGGATCAGAGCCGGATTAAGCATTTTTCATAAAGTTTTGAATTTGAGAATTGGGTATAGGAATGGTAAAAGTAACGGAACGGAAGAAGTTAATTTATAGTGACATATATGATAGAAAAATCAAGGCAGATCTCCGCATTTAATTAGAGAATCCTAATTTTCTTACTCGCCGAAGAATCAAATCTTTTAAATCTTGAAGAGTATCTTTAAATCCCTTGAATTCCGGAATTCAACCAAGACAACGTCAATAGTTAAGACGCACCTTATTCAATCCTGTCTACGTCAAAATATATGACGAATCTACATTTACTCATTTCACTCTTTCATGATAGCTTCACTCGTACCCTTCGTAAAAACGAAATGTTTTATCCATATTACTCGATGATGATAAAACTCAATTTATCAACTCATATTCGTCATGAAAACATTTTTATTGTTAGCCATGACCATCTCACTCAAATTTCGGGACGAAATTTCTTTAACGGGTAGGTACTGTGATGACCCGGGAATTTCTGACCAAATTTAAACTTAATCTTATATGATTTCGACACGATAAGTAAAAATCTGTAATGTTAAGTCTCGAAAGTTTTGAAATTTATATTCATGTAATCAATTACCCTTTGACCATGCCTGACGATTCATGAACCATTATGTGTGATTATTAAATTGAGATATATTAATAAAACATTTAACGGATTAGTTGAGATAAATATAAACTATGAGATCTATTCTATGAACTTGGGAACGTTATCAAAGTATTGAATGAATAATACTTTACATGAACGTATTTGTTCGATGTAAGGTTACTATATTTATCTACAAAATTAAAAGATAATATCAAATGATTGATTTATCAGATACATTGAATTATAATTATGAGTCTCTGTTATGAGGTCCACGTTGATTTGAGAAATCGTTTCTTTTTTATCGGTATTCAGAATAAATGGTAAAGTAATTTACAAATGAGAACAAAGTGTCACTTATCGAAAGTTAGTGGAAAATTGAATTCCATAATATTTGATTGATCTATTTACAAATGTGCGAAAACGTTTTTTGATATAATAGAAACTTGATTATTAAAATGTCTTTGTTAATTAACGTAAGTTGAAATATTAGTTGTTTGATATATAAATGAGAGTATTGGAAATAATAAAATATAAATGAATCATTTGAATTAAAATATAAAATAACAATTAGAATAATTAAGTTACTGTTAATATATATAAATATATATAGTTTGTTATAAAATATTTATATAAGATTTGAGTTGTATTATTATTATTAATATTATATTAATATTATTATACGTAGTAACTAGTATTAATATTTGTATTGTTAATAAGATTATTATTATCATTAGTAATCATATTAAAATTAATCACAATCACAGGTTTAGTAACAGATTTATATTACTAATTAATATTACAAAATGTAACATAACAGATATATAAACCGATATATATATAAATACTGTTAGATATAAATCCTGTTATATAATTATAATAGATATACAAACAGAAATATAAAATGCAGTTATTAACATATATATACAGATATGTATACCAAAAATAAACACAGATATATTATTACGGATTTAATTACATATCATTATCAACTTTATCAATTTTGTTTTTCTGTCTCAGTTACAGTAACCAGTCGAGATTATCACACATATAAAAAAAAACAAATTAAGTGGACATCAAAGTCCTTAATTGGTACGAATTGATTGTAGACTTTAACTGTTTAATTTTTTTTTTTGTTTTATCTCCCTGATTGAATTATTCTATTGACAAAGAATTTGGTATAAGGTTAACGATTAGCTTATTAATCATAAACCATACAATCGTTTCACATTCATACTAGATTGTAATTACAGAAACAATTACCATTCGATTGAAATTACACAGAAAAAAGTGACAACTCAGTCTACTTCCTCTGTTCTTCATATTTCTAGCCAAATCTCGATTTCTTATTAAATTTCAAATTCTATTAATGTATTTTTGTTAGGAATTCTACATTAAAACTATCTGCAAAGTTTCAATCTCCAATTCCTTATATTGAATCCAAATTTTGAGGTCAAAGTTAATTTTTCAAAAGTCAAATGATTTGTTTATAATAAAATTCGAATTCGTTTTGAACTTTCTGGATCAATTAGTGATTTAGAAAGTTACTAAGAATGATTTAGGACCTATTTCATGTACAAGTCTTAATCTAAAAACGTCTGGATGTTTGGATCAATGTTTGAGTTCATCGACGGGTGCAGTTACTGCTATTTTTTCTTTTATTTTGTCTGTTGATCACAATCACCCATCACAAAACGTTTATGTTACAATTAAAAATCCTAAATTAATGGTTGAATTCACTGAGAACATGAATTATGGTATCTGGTCGAATTAATCTGTGATGAAGATGAAGAGGAAATAAGGAACAGATAGATAGGAGATAAATAAATATGGATTCGTATAAATTCAGAAAAATTGGGAACGGTTCAGTGGTTAGATAGTGTTTGGACGAGCGAGAGGTCTCGGGTTCGAGCCCGGTCTGGGGCAACTCTTTTTAGAAATCCATTTTTTTGAGGTAGTTTTCAATATATTTCATTATTATCATCATCATTATTATTATTATTATTATTATTATTATTATTATTATTATTATTATTATTATTATTATTATTATTATTATTATTATTATTATTATTATTATTATTATTATTATTATTATTATTAATGTTGTTATTATTAATTAGTTTTATTACAAGTATTATAATTATTACTATTAGTGTTATTATAATTATTATTGATATTAATTATGAACTACTAATTATTATTATTGTTATGATTAGGATTATTAATATTACTATCATTATAAAATAAAACAAATTGTTAATATTTTCATAAATATTATTTTTAGTATTCTTATTATAAATATATGTAGTAATATAATCTTTATTATTAAAAGAATCATAACTTTTAAAAATTATCATCTTTCTTAAAACTATTATTATTACTATCATTATTATGATTATAATTATTATTACTATGTAAATAATAAAATCTATTATTATTATTAGTAACATATGTACTATTATAAATATTATCATTATTATTATTATTAACATAACTATCATTATTAATATTGTTATTATTATTAATATAATATGACTAATATTACTAAAACTATCTTTTTGTTTTCAATAAAACTATCATTTTTATTATTATCAGTAATATCTATATTACTATTATTAGTGAAACGATTATAATTATGAAAATAAAAGTTAAAAGACATTATTAAGATTATAAGTATAAAAAAAAAAATTGAAGATTATATATAAAGATATATTTAAAATACATAGCTTAACTATATTAATATTACCATGTACAAAATAAAAATATATAAATAATTAATGAAACTTATAAACTATTAAATATAATAAACACATCATTAATAAGAATATATAGATTTATTCGATTACAAGTATATGTATTAATGAATACACAAATGATATAGGTTCGTGAATCTGAGGCCTTCCCTGCATTATTTAATGTCGTAATATGTATTTTTACTACAAAATACAGTATGGTGAGTTTCATTAATCCCTTTTTAAATGCTTTCGCAATATATATTTTTGGGACAGAGAATACATGCGCTGCTTTTATAACAGTTTTACGAAATAGACACAAGTACTTAAAACTACATTCTATGGCTGGATTATTTGTGATGACCCAGAAATTTCCAATCAAATTTAAATTTTAATCTTCATATGTTTCCGACAAGATAAGCAAATTCTGTAATATTGAGTCTCGAAAGTTTTGAAACTATATTCATGTAATCAAATACCCTTTGACCATGCCTAACGATTCACGAACAATTATGTGTAAATGAATATATATACATATACATATATGTGATTTTTAAATTGAGAAATATTAATAAAACATTGAACGGTTTAGTCAACATGAATATAAGTTATGAGATCTATTTTTATGAACTTGAAAATGCTATCAAGGTATTGATTTGTGATGACCCGAAAATTTCTGACCAAATTTAAACTTAATCTTTGTATGAGTAACATTTTCGACACGGTAAACAAAGTCTGTAAAACTGAATCTCAAAATTTTTGAACTATTTTCATATATTCAAATACCTTTCGGTTGTTCTCGACGATTCGCGATCAATTATATGTATATAGATACATATATATACTATAACTTGAAAACGTAACAATGTATTAATTTTTTTGATACCGTACATTAAACTTATTGGTTTAAATATTTATTTGAATATATGTGATAAGTTAGAATATTAATTGTATGAATAACTTATGACGTATATTTAAAACGTGTTTATGAATATTGAAAATATATATTAACTTGGTCATAAAACGATTTGTTATTATATATTTATATTAACAAATAGCGAGACAATGATTTATAGAAGTAAATGACAAAAACACTCGAAAGTTTAAGATACACTTTGAATGATATAGTTTATTGATAATTTAAGACTATATTTTGACAAAAGTACGAGTTACAAAACGTAAATTGCGAGTTTTCTAAGCGTACGAAAATGCGTTCGAGAAACCGGAACCGGGACATAAGTCGAGTGACAACGTATGAGTCATCGGAACGAAAATTACAAGTCAACTATCCACATGAATTTAATATAATATATAATTAATTATTTAAATTATATATATTATATATATTATATTTAATTATGTCGACAAACAAGAAAACAAAAAATATGTGAGCTGGATCTGACGGCCATGCGATCGCATGAGAAATAGGCATAAAACCCATGCGATCGCATGGGCATCAGAATCGGGAATTATGGCTATAAATACCAGGTTTCTTGCGCATGTTTTTTTTACACATATTACTCCTAAGTATTTATTTATTATTATTATTATTATTATTATTATTATTATTATTATTATATTATTATTATTATTAAGATTATTATTATTATTAATCTTAATATTTTTAGTAATATTATACATAAAATATTACGACGAGGTCATGAGCGTGTCACTTTCAAAACAAGCTTCAAAGGGGATAGAACTAAGGAAATTATGGGTTATAGCTATGGAGGTTATGGGTAATGTTCATGGGTATTGTTCGCAAGTCAAACCTAGTATTTATCATCTCTGTTGCGTCTACGTACTTTCCTGCAATATTGAATCTCAATATTGATACGTGAGCATTTATATCTTATCTTTTATATATCAATAGTGTATACATGTCTAGTGCTCGAGTGTATATTTATACATGCTTGTATGCTAAATTTCGTCATTAAACAGTTTATAATGAATCACGAATTAAATACATATATTACTGGTAAAAGGTATATGATATACATGTTTTCGGAAAGCTGGCGAAAAATCAATAACTTTTAGAAATCGCGTAATTTCGATGAACGAATCAAAAGATATGGTCAACTGAATTATAATTGACGTTAATTGGAATTGCTTTTGAATCTGCAATTAATATTTAAACAACCTGTTTATGAGATTGATAAAATACTACTAGCCAAGTAAATGAATCCTTATATAAGGCACGTCTCGTTTTGTTGAACAATTGTCAAAATTGACTTTTTGAAATGACTTTTGATAACTTTTGTATGTCGATCTCGAGCATTAGGATTGTGATACACTATAACCCAACCTAGTTTATTAGACATGTATTGACCAACATATGTTCTCTAGGTTGAGATCTACGGTTAATCTTGCATTCCGAGTTACGGTCACTTTTTGATGAATGACCTTATGTGCTGTTAAGGTGAGTTTCATTTGCTCCCTTTTTAATTGCTTTTGCAATATATATTTTTGGGCTGAGAATACATGCACTTTATTTTAAACGCAATGGATACAAGTACATACTAAATTCTACACCGAGTTTGAACCAAAAATCCCTTAGCTTTGGTAACTAGTAACTGCCGGTTATAAGAACTGGTGGGCGCGAGTAGTTATATATGGATCCATAGGGCTTGATATCCCCGTCCGAGCTAGAGCACTAGCCTTTTAACGGACGTATGCTATTTGAGAAGCGTACACGTTGGTTTGCGTGTATTATTAAGATGATTATACAAAGGGTACAAATTATATATACATTAAGTTTAGTTACCAGGGTGCTCAATTTCGTAGAATATTTTGATAAACGTTTCTGGATGAAACAACTGAAATCTTGTGATCCACCTTTATATACAGATTATGCGAAACACTAAAACTATGAACTCACCAACCTTTGTGTTGACACTTGTTAGCATGTTTATTCTCAGGTTCCCTAGAAGTCTTCCGCTGTTTGCTTATATGTTAGACAAGATATGTGCATGGAGTCTTACATGGCATATTTATCAAGGAAACGTTGCATTCACCAAATCATCACCATGTATCTTATTTTGACTGCATTGTCAATGGAATTACTATTGTAAACTATTATTTACGGTGATTGTCTATATGTAGAAATCATCAGATGTCGAAAACCTTTGATTTAAATATTCATTTATGGTGTGCCTTTTCAAAAGAATGCAATGTTTACAAAACGTATCATATAGAGGTCAAATACCTCGTAATGAAATCGATGAATGACGTGTTCGTCCATATGGATTTGGAGCGATTGTCACAGTTGGTATCAGAGCGTTGGTCCTAGTGAACCAGGTCTTGCATAAGTGTGTCTAACTGATAGTTGTTAGGATGCATTAGTAAGTCTGGACTTCGACTGTGTCTGCATGTCAAAAGTTTTGCTTATCATTTCTTGTCAGAAATTACCTGTCTATCATCTTAAGTCTAAACGCGTCTTATTGCATTGATTGCATAGATAGTGTATAGACAAAATTCATATCTTGACATATCTATTACAGTAAACTTTGACTGCCATCTTCCGAAAATTTCTCCGTAATTTACGGGATTTTGGTATTATATATACATATGTAAATTATGTATTGAAGAGTACCAATCAAATTCTATAATCTATTTCATATCAAAAATTATCTCTCTAATTATACAAGATGGATCCCGTATCTAGTTCAAATTCCTTAAATTCCGACAGCTATTCCGATATGGATATTCACCTGAACTCTGAAGAAAATGTAACCGGAATGGATCAACCAATCAGCCATCACCTATTCTGGATGAATTGGGGATGGGTTTGTAGCCTACTTAATCATTGGAGACAAGAAGAAGGTGATCCCTTCCATCCACCACATTCACCTCTTGGCGAAGAACCTGAAGCACTTACCGACGAACCTATTCGTAATACTATTTTCTCTCTCATTTCCAGAGTATCTCATCATGATTATATACTATCCCATATTATAAATCTTATTTATCCGATCGTCCGAACCACCGATTATCCCAGTATAATAGAAGAAGTCAACGAGCTTCGTGCTCGGGTAGTGGCTTTGGAGAATATGATGCAAGGGTTACGAACACCAGCAGCAGCACCCGCAGCATAACCGGTACCACCATCATCCACACCAACAGGATCATTACCACCACCAACAACCATATCCGCATCACACGCCTCGACATCACAATTTGTACCTCGGTTATCAACATCATACGCACTATAGGTACCAAGAAGTACCAGCAACGACAAACGATGAAGTATGGATTCATAACTTCATCGGAGAAACATTCTACGGCGATTATGTAATTTCTAAAGTTTAGAGATTATCTATTCTAGCCTTAAACCTAAATCAGATTGAGTAGAAACCCTTATCCGAATGGTGTAAGATACAAGCTAGACTTGTTTTACCAACAGCATCAACAGTACCCTTAGCCTCACCATCACAGTCAGTGCTGTCAACATCGTCAGAATCAGCAGCACCTCTAACATCACAAGCTCCATCAGTTCAAGAAAGCACCGTGGACATCATTACGAGTCAACAACGAGTATATTGTATCAATGAGTTATGAAGTAATAACTCAATTCATCTAAAGAATTTATATGTATATCTTATATATATAAATTTTAAAACCATCATGAATCTTTTTGTACTAAGCTATTACGTGTGAATTTTAAGGGGTAGATACTACTCGGTTAATTCATATTACTAATATGCTATGATGTACATCCTTCGTTAACAACTTAACCATCATTAACTACAAATATCTATTTCAACTCAATGAATTCCATTTCATAATGAACTTAGTGTATTAATCAATTACATGTTTGATTTTACACTTTTATCTTCGATGTACTCGAAACTTTCTAGAAAACATCATTTATATCTTATGAAGTTCATAAGAATTCCACGAGCATCAACATCCTTCACCGAGGAATAAGAATAAAAAATGAAGTATTGATTTCATTAGTAAAATACTCCGCGAAGATTATGTAATCCTTAATGTTTTAGAGATTATTCATTCAATTTAAAAATCAAATGAGCTTAATATGATATTAACTCATCAAATCTGTATAACATCTGAAGAAAATATACATACATATATTTTCATAAAGACGGTAATAAAAAAAATTCTTTTGTACAAAGTATTAATTGTGAAATCTTTAACGGGTAGGTAATACTCGGGAAATATATAAGTTCACAATTAATATGTTATACTATACATTCTTCAACTTTGATTCAAAAATTATTAACTATGTTCACAGCGATATACAATCGTTTCCATACAAATTCAATTACATATTCTGATTTTGAAAAATCAGAATCCAAGCCAAGATTTAACAGAAAACATCACTCTTAGATTCTTACATCTTTCAAATGCTATACTTTGACTTCAAAACTGTGCTAGAACATCACTTCTATTCATAAACCCAGGAAAAAAAATAAAAAAAAAATTGTATCGTTCAAAATTCTAGAACATCATATGTATCTTGACAATTACAATCTTCATGCAAACCCTTCAAACTTTTGAAAACACCTCGGATTGATAACCAACGATTCGGTTATGATAACTTTGAATGCTGATGAAGCAGCAAAAACTGTAAACGACCTTAACAGCCAAAAGTTTGATGATAAAGAATAGTGTGTTGGCAAAGCTCAGAAAAAGAGAAGGTTTGGAACTGGAAAACGGATTGAGCAAATTATGAAAGAGGCTGTGGATAAATCACAAAGACTAAATCTGCCTTCAAAGAATCTAAATTATTCAGTATCTGCTGAAGCCATTAACGAATACCTTGCTTCCGAATCTAAACCCTTACGGACAATATTCTTCATCATCCTCTGATATTAGAAATTCTAAGATATCATCGTATCTTTCATTATAAATATCCTCCATATTTCTGGAGATAATTCCATAATCATTCTCATCGGAAATCAATTTTCTCCTTGTGATATCTGTGTAACATCATAAAAGAAATTATTTTAGTTTCTAAATTCTGAAACCTTCGAGTTTAAAATATGAATATTTTTGAAGTGGTGTTGGGAACTGAAGCATGAGTTATTATAATATAATGACACTTGATCAACGTGATTATATTACAGTAAGTCATACTGAGTTTCTAATGGAACGTGATAAAGGTTCACAGATCATACCCTCATTATAAACCATGTTACATAACTCTTTCATTCTATTTAACCTCTAAACTATCAAGAAAATATTTTCTTAATGATTCGGTCTTTTTCGAGGTATTCTGGTAATTTGACAAGTCAGATTGTGCTATTACCGTTTTTTTTAGAACATTAATTATGTTCATTCCGAAATTCATACCTACGAATTCTGGACTATTATTCGCTTGATTTAAAGTCGGGAAGATAAAACAAAAGCATGAAGCTTCAAAATATGAATGGGAGTATATATAAATCACATTAAATTGGAGAGAGTATTAACTGTGGATGTCAATGATTATGGAAAGACAGAAGCAGAGACATCGAAATATAAGGGAAGATATAAAACCCAACAACCACCCAGAAATTACAAACCGTGTATATCAATGCGTATAGCAATATAAAGACACGGGAGAATGAAAAACACTATAACCCCAAGGTAATGGTAGAAGAAAATAACTTCCTCCGGTGGTAGATGAAAAAGAAGAATGACAGATATGAAAGTTAGGAGTATATCAAGAATCAGAACTGGATGAAGCATTTTTACAATTTTTTGAAAATAGGAAATGAGGAAGAAGATGTAAGAGTGATGAAAATAATGAAACGGAAGAGGTCAATTTATAGCGAAATATCAAACATAGCAATCGAGGCAAATTACGCATTTAATCAAAAGAAATCTTAATTTTCTTAAATTTCGAAGAATCAAATCTTATTTAGATTATGAAGATTTTCTATTTCTTAAATTACGGAAATCAATCGTTAATACGTCAAGAGTTAAGACGAATCTCTATTCTCCATTTCACTCTTTTACGATAACTTCTCTCATACGCTTCGAATAATCGGATTGTTTTATCTATATTATTCAACGGTGATAAAACTCTATTTATCAACACATATACGGCATGAAAATATTTTTATTGTTAGTCATGACGACCTCGCTCAAATTTCGGGACGAAATTTCTTTAACGGGTAGGTACTGTGATGACCCAAAAATTTCTGACCAAATTTAAACTTAATCTTTGTATGAGTAACATTTTCGACACGATAAACAAAGTCTATAAAACTGAATCTCAAACTTTTTGAACTATTTTCATATATTCAAATACCTTTCGGTTGTTCTCGGCGATTCGCGATCAATTATATGTATATAGATACATATATATATACTATAACTTGAAAACGTAACAATGTATTAATTTTTTTGATACCGTACATTAAACTTATTGGTTTAAATATTTATTTGAATATATGTGATAAGTTAGAATATAAATTGTATGAATAACTTACGACGTATATTTAAAACGTGTTTATGAATATTGAAAATATATATTAACTTGGTCATAAAACGATTTGTTATTATATATTTATATTAACAAATAGCGAGACAATGATTTATAGAAGTAAATGACCAAAACACTCGAAAGTTTAAGATACACTTTGAATGATATAGTTTATTGATAATTTAAGACTATATTTTGACAAAAGTACGAGTTACAAAACGTAAATTGCGAGTTTTCTAAGCGTACGAAAATGCGTTCGAGAAACCGGAACCGGGACATAAGTCGAGTGACAACCTATGAGTCATCAGAACAAAAATTACAAGTCAACTATGCACATGAATTTAATATAATATATAATTAATTATTTAAATTATATATATTATATATATTATATTTAATTATGTCGACAAATAAGAAAACAAAAAATATGTGAGCTGGATCTGACGGCCATGCGATCGCATGAGAAATAGGCATAAAACCCATGCGATCGCATGGGCATCCGAATCAGGAATTATGGCTATAAATACCAGGTTTCTTGCGCATGTTTTTTTTACACATATTACTCCTAAGTATTTATTTATTTATTTATTATTATTATTATTATTATTATTATTATTATTATTATTATTATTATTATTATTATTATTATTATATTATTATTATTATTATTATTAAGATTATTATTATTATTAATCTTAATATTTTTAGTAATATTATACATAAAATATTACGACGAGGTCATGAGCGTGTCACTTTCAAAACAAGCTTCAAAGGGGATAGAACTAAGGAAATTATGGGTTATAGCTATGGAGGTTATGGGTAATGTTCATGGGTATTGTTCGCAAGTCAAACCTAGTATTTATCATCTCTGTTGCGTCTACGTACTTTCCTGCAATATTGAATCTCAATATTGATACGTGAGCATTTATATCTTATCTTTTATATATCAATAGTGTATACATGTCTAGTGCTCGAGTATATATTTATACATGCTTGTATGCTAAATTTCTTCGTTAAACAGTTTATAATGAATCACGAATTAAATACATATATTACTGGTAAAAGGTATATGATATACATGTTTTCGGAAAGCTGGCGAAAAATCAATAACTTTTCATTTAGAAATCGCGTAATTTCGATGAACGAATCAAAAGATATGGTCAACTGAATTATAATTGACGTTAATTGGAATTGTTTTTGAATCTGCAATTAATATTTAAACAACCTGTTTATGAGATTGATAAAATACTACTAGCCAAGTAAATGAATCCTTATATAAGGCACGTCTCGTTTTGTTGAACAATTGTCAAAATTGACTTTTTGAAATGACTTTTGATAACTTTTGTATGTCGATCTCGAGCATTAGGATTGTGATACACTATAACCCAACCTAGTTTATTAGACATGTATTGACCAACATATGTTCTCTAGGTTGAGATCTACGGTTAATCTTGCATTCCGAGTTACGGTCACTTTTTGATGAATGACCTTATGTGCTGCTAAGGTGAGTTTCATTTGCTCCCTTTTTAATTGCTTTTGCAATATATATTTTTGGGCTGAGAATACATGCACTTTATTTTAAACGCAATGGATACAAGTACATACTAAATTCTACACCGAGTTTGAACCGAAAATCCCTTAGCTTTGGTAACTAGTAACTGCCGGTTATAAGAACTGGTGGGCGCGAGTAGTTATATATAGATCCATAGGGCTTGATATCCCCGTCCGAGCTAGAGCACTAGCCTTTTAACGGACGTATGCTATTTGAGAAGCGTACACGTTGGTTTGCGTGTATTATTAAGATGATTATACAAAGGGTACAAATTATATATACATTAAGTTTAGTTACCAGGGTGCTCAATTTCGTAGAATATTTTGATAAACGTTTCTGGATGAAACAACTGAAATCTTGTGATCCACCTTTATATACAGATTATGCGAAACACTAAAACTATGAACTCACCAACCTTTGTGTTGACACTTGTTAGCATGTTTATTCTCAGGTTCCCTAGAAGTCTTCCGCTGTTTGCTTATATGTTAGACAAGCTATGTGCATGGAGTCTTACATGGCATATTTATCAAGGAAACGTTGCATTCACCAAATCATCACCATGTATCTTATTTTGACTGCATTGTCAATGGAATTACTATTGTAAACTATTATTTACGGTGATTGTCTATATGTAGAAATCATCAGATGTCGAAAACCTTTGATTTAAATATTCATTTATGGTGTGCCTTTTCAAAAGAATGCAATGTTTACAAAACGTATCATATAGAGGTCAAATACCTCGCAATGAAATCGATGAATGACGTGTTCGTCCATATGGATTTGGAGCGATCGTCACATGATTGAATAATAATACTTTACGTGAACGTATTTGTTCGATGTAAGTTTATCAACGAGAGTAAAAGATAATATCATATGATTGAATTATCAGATACATTGAACTATGATTACGAGTCTCTGTTATGAGGTCCACTTTGAATTAGGAAACCCTTACTTTTTAACAGTATTCGGAATAAATGGTAAAGTGATTTACAAGTAAGAACAAAGTATCACTTATTGGGAGTTAGACAAAAGTTAGTGGAGAATTGAATTTCATAATACTCGATTGATCATATAGAAGAAATAATTGGGATAAGATTCGTTGACTAGATAAACCCATTTGATATGTTATATTAAGATAATTACATACGTTTGATTATCCTCTAGATTTAACCTTACGATACACGATAGAACTATAAATTAGAAACTGGGAACCCTTATGACTTATGACTTAACTTTATTAAGCGAAAACGTTTCTCGATAGGATAGAATTCATTATTTAAAAGGTTTTGTTTAAATAATGAAAATTGAATATATACAATAAGTCGAAATGGTAATTAAGTACATAAATAACTTGCAATGTGTTTTTACAACGTGTTTAAGTATATTAAATATATATTATTTTAAATTAGTATGTAGACGATAGTAACATTTGTTTATTTGATTCAACTGATATTAAGATATATTATTTAGAAAGTTAAGGAAATGACCAAAACACTCAAAAGATTAAGTTACACTCTGAGTGGGTTAGTCGCAGTTAAAACCTAATGTAAAATATTAAAAATAAATATAACTTAATTTAAAGCGTAAAGTAAATAACGATAATGAAATTGCAATAAATAAAAGTGCGATAAAATAAACTTGCTATAATTAAAAAGTACGATAATTAAAAGTGCAATTAAATACAATAACAATAAATAAAAGTGCGATAATTAGAAGTGCAATTAAATATAAAATAAAGGAAATTAAATATGAAATAAAATAATTATGCTTATTTAAACTTCCGTAATCATGATGTTTGACGTGTTGATTTTAGTTTTATGCCCATGGGTTAATTGTCCTTTGTCCTGGATTATTTAATATGTCCGTCTGGTTTTTTTCCATAACAGTCCATCAGTCATAAATATAAAGTGCGAGTGTCCTTGTCAAATTATCCTTATACCCGGAGTTAAATATTCCAACTAATTGGGGACTTAAACTGTAACAAGATTTTAATACTTTGTTTAATAATTACACCAGGTTATCGACTGCGTGTAACCCAAGGTTTTAATACTTTGTTATCAATTATGCCAAGTGTCCTTGTACATAATTTCACCCCTGTTTTAATAATTCTAGTGACTATTAATCCATTCCCGTATCCGGTTAAATGAACGATTATTCGTACATATAAATATCCCGCCCATCGTGTCCGATCGAGTGTATATGGTTATTTATAGGGACGTCCAATTGTAAATCTTTATATTAAAATTAACAAACTATAATTTAGTTAAACAAATATAAAGCCCATTAATAGCCCATAGTCTAATTTCCACAAGTGTCGTTCTTTTGTCCAAACCCCAATTATGGTACAAAGCCCAATTACCCAATTTTAGTAATTATCCCAACATCATGATTACTTCGGACTAAATAAGCATAATAATAACTTAGCTACGAGACATTAAATTAAAAAGGTTGAACATAACTTACAATGATTAAAAATAGCGTAGCGTTACACGGATAGAATTTCGACTTACACCCTTACAACATTCGCTAACATACCCTTATTATTAGGATTTAAAATTAAAATTAAAATTAAAATTATAATATATATATATATATATATATATATATATATATATATATATATATATATATATATATATATATATATATATATATATATATTACGTATGAATGAGGAGAAGAAAAAGATGTATAAAGCGTTCAGAATGCGCGAGCTTTTATAGGCATTTTCAGAATTTGGGGCTCCGCGAGTCGCGGCCCCTTTGCTCTTAGAACTCTGCGAGTCACGGAGATATCGGAACCAGCTCACACAAGTTTGGATCCTAGTCTGCCGACGGTTTTAATATATAAATATAATATATATATAATTTATATAATTAATTATATATTATATTATATTTATATACATAGTTAACTTGTAATTTTTAGTCCGTTGCGTCGAGCGTTGAGAGTTGACTCTGGTCCCGGTTCCGGATTTTCGAACGTCCTTGCGTACAATTTAATATCTTGTACTTTGCGTTTTGAATCTTGTACTCTTGTAATTTTGAGATGTTTCTCATCAATAATTGGAACCTCTTTGATTGTATTTTGTACTTTTGAGCTTTTTGGTCGTTTGCGTCTTCAATTCGTCGAATCTATCTTTTGTCTTCACCTCTTATTATTTAAACGAATATCACTTGTAAATAGAACAATTGCAACTAAAAGCTTGTCTTTCTTGAGGAATAATGCTATGAAATATATGTTCGTTTTTAGCATTATCAGTTAGTTTTTAATTAATTTATGTCTAGTTATTAATAAAGGTACATGTCACAAAATGTTTAATTTAAAATAAAATATTTTGACAAACAACGAGACTTTGATTTATAGAAGGAAATGACCACAACGCTTAATTTTATAAGCTACATTTTTTTATAAAGTAAATCTTTGATAAATAAGTCAAATTATTATTAAAGGTACACGTCACGTAACGTAAAAGGCTAGTTTTCTAAATGTAAAAATTATATTTTTACTATGAACGTGAATATAATATAATATATAATTAATCATATGAATTAAATATATATTTATATATAATATTATTAAATAAAAAGAAATGGTACGTATGTTTTTTTTTCTTCTTCAATCACGGATCATAAAGTGATGACCACTTTTTCTATAAACACGTTTTTTTATTTTTTATTTTTTATTATTTATTTATTATACTATTATAATTATATAATTATATTATTATTATATGATATGTGTAAAGGAATCAGTGTCGGTAATGCTTATTGGTCGAATGTAAGTTCCATGGTGTGGCAAGTGATGTCAAAAGCTTTAAAATGAACTAGTGTTGTTATGAGATTCATTTCACCATTTACTCTAAACTCATTCTATCTATTTTCCTCTCTAGATTACTTCGTATATGTTTATTTACTTTATAATTAAAGATTATTAATATTATTATTATTATTAGTAGTATTAGTAATATTAATATTATTATTATACATAAAATACTACGACGAGGTCATGAGCAAATTATCTCAAGACGAGTTTTATGAGTGGGATAGGGCTAAGAAAATTATGGGTTATAGCTATTGAGGTGATGGGTATGGTTCATGGGTATGCTCGTGAGGTCAATTTAGTGTTTATCATCTCCGTTGCGTTTACGTACCTTTCCTGCAATATTGAATCTCAATATTGATACGTAAGCACTCATAATTTAATTTTTACATATTAATAGTGTATCCCTGACTAGTGCTCGAGTATATAGGATTATGCATGCTTACACTTTTGATATTGCCCTTAGATATGTTATGTTGAATCTTGAATTAGTTACCTATGTGGTTGAGATAAGGTATAAGATATGCATGTCCTTGGAAAGATAGTGAAAAATTAAGAACTTTTCCTTTAGATGTCGAATGGTTTCGATGAACGGATTAAAAAATATAGTCAATTGAATTTTTGATATTATTATTAAAAATGATTATTATTATTATCGTCGTTATTATCGTCGTTCTTGTTTTTATCAAACTATTATTATTATTATTATTATTATTATTATCAACAAAAGGTATTATCATTAAAAATTGTATTTTTATTATTATTATTATTATTATTATTATTATTATTGTTAAAATTATAATTAGTACTATTATTATTTTATCATTAAAATAGTTATTAGCATTAATATTATCATAACATTTATTATTATTAGTATTATTATAATTAAACTAAGGTGAGTAACACTTGATTATTTTAATTACTATTATTATCATCAAAATGAACGCGACATAATAGACGATTTAAAGGCTATTAACAAATTAATTAGGAAATAATGAGTATGAGTATCATGATGAAATTTAAAGATATTGATTTAGATAAAATTATCGTTCTTATTATTTTTATCATTACTAGTATTATTAAAAGTATCGTTAGTATTAAAACTACCATTTTTACAATAATTATCATTTTTTTAGTAAATATAAATATTGATATTTTTATTAATATAATAATAATTATTATTACAAAATAATACAACTTTTACTTACTATTATTATCAATGTTATTTTATCAAATAAATATGTAGTACAAATAATATAATTACTTTATTAAAACCTATCATAATATTTTTATGATATTAAATGAACTTTATTATTTAGGATATATAAAAGTATATTATTATATAAAATTTTATTTATTAATAAATGAATTATATTATTTACTCCAATAAATCTTTTAAAAATATTTAAAAATATAGAACGAAGATATTTAAACTATATAGTAATCAAGTATAAATTTTGGAAATCATTTTGAGTCAAACTGATTTTTGCATATTATTCTCGAGCATTAGGATTGTGGTACACTATGACTTAACTTAATTTATTAGACAAATATTGACAAACACATAAATATATATAATTACTATAGGTTCGTGAATTCGAGACCAACCTTACACTTGTTCAATGATGTTATATGTATTTTTACTACAAAATACAGTATGGTGAGTTCATTTGCTCCCTTTTTACCCTTTATATATTTTTGGACTGAGAATACATGCACAATTTTTTATAAATGATTTACAAAATAGACACAAGTACGTGAAACTACATTCTATGGTTGAATTATCGAAATCGAATATGCCCCTTTTTATTAAGTCTGGTAATCTAAGAATTAGGGAACAGACACCCTAATTGACGTGAATCCTAAAGATAGATCTATCGGGCCCAACAAGCCCCATCCAAAGTACTGTATGCTTTAGTACTTTGAAATTTATATCATGTCCGAAGGAGGATCCCGGAATGATGGGGATATTCTTATATGCATATTGTGAATGTCGGTTACCAGGTGTTCAATCCATATGAATGATATTTTTTTGTCTCTATGCATGGGACGTATGTTTATGAGAAATGGAAATATGAAATCTTGTGGTCTATTAAAATTATGAAATGATTATTTATGTTAAACTAATGAACTCATCAACCTTTTGGTTGACACTTGAAAGCATGTTTATTCTCAGGTTTGAAAGAAATCTTCCGCTGTGCATTAGCTCATTTTAAGGATATTACTTGGAGTCATTCATGACATATTTCAAAATACGTTGCATTCGAGTCATTGAAGTTCATTAGAGATTATTAAGTAAATGACGGATTAGGTCATTTATAGTTGGATATTATGAAATGGTATGCATACCTGTCAACTTTTGATGTAAATGAAAGTTTGTCTTTTAAAACGAATGCAATGTTTGTAAAATGTATCATTTAAAGGTCAAGTACCTCGCGATGTAATCATATGTTGTTGTATTTGTTCCTATGGATTGTGACGGGTCACTTCATGTGGTATCAGAGCGGTGGTCTTAGCGAACCAGGTCTTGCATTATTGTGTCTAACAGATAGTCATTAAGATGCATTAGTGAGTCTGGACTTCGACCGTGTCTACATGTCAAAAGTTTTGCTTATCCTTTATAGTCGAAAATCATCTACTTATCATCCTTAGGAAATTACCTTCTTATCATCTTAAGTCTAGACGCGTTTTCCTGCATTTATTGCATAATAGTGTATAGACGAATTCTTATATCTATTACTGTGAACTTTGACTGACATTTTTCAAAGATTTCTCCGTAATTTATGGGATTTTGGTATTATATATTCATATGTAAATTATGTATTGAATAATATCAAATCTAACTCCTATAATCTATTCCATACAAAAAAATTCACTTCTCTGATCATACGAGATGGATCCCTCAACCAGTTCGAACTCCTCAGATTCCGACAGCTATGCCGATATGGATATTTACCTGAGCTCCGAAAGCAGCGTCACCGGAATGGATCAACCAATTTCCCATCATCTATTCTGGATGAATTGGGGATGGGTTCGTAATATACTAAATCACTGGAGACAAGAAGAAGGCGATCCCTTCCATCCACCACAATCACCTCTTGGCGATGAACCTGAAGCACTTACCGGTGAACCTATTCGAAACACCATTTTCTCTCTCATTTCCAGAGTATCTCGTCACGATTATATACTATCCCATGTTACAAATCTTATTCATCCGCTCGCTCTAACCACCAATCATCCCGGTGTACTAACAGAAGTTAACGAACTTCGCGCTCGCGTTACGGCTTTGGAAATTATGGTGCAAGGATTACAAACACCATCAGCAGCACTAGCAGCATAACCAATACCGCCAGTAACAGTAACATCGCAAGTCTCAATACCATAAGCACCTGCAGCATCACTAGCGTCAACGGTACCACCATCATCAACACCAATGGTATCATTACCACCACCAACAATCACATACGCACCACACGCCTCAACATCACAATCTGTATCTCGGATATCAACATCACACGCATCATAGATACCAAGGAATACCAACAACAACAAACGATGAAGTATTGATTCATAACTTCATCGGAGAAACATCCTGCGGTGATTATGTAATCTCTAAAGTCTTAGAGATTATCTATTTCATCCTTAACCATAAATCGGACAAGTAGACATAGATGATAGGAAGAAGAATCGAAACCCTGACAAGATTGGTGCGCGATTTACAAGCTAGACTTATTATACAAGCACCACCAGCAGTTACCGACAGTATCATCAGCATCAACAATATCGTCAGCACTACCAACACCTTCAGTACTGTCAGCATCATCAGCACTAGCAGCACCTATAACATCACAAGTTCCGCCAGTTCAAGAATCGTCGTGGACGTCATCATTGATCAACAACGAGTATTTTGTATCAACGAGTTATGAAGTATTACCTCATTCTTCTGAAGAAATTAACTATATATATATATTTTATATATATATGAATTCTGAAACTATATAAATCTTTCGTACTAAGCTATTGAGTATGAATTGAAAAAGGGTAGATACTACTCGGTTAAATTCATATTACTAATATGCTATGATGTACATTCTTCGGTGACAATTTAAACATTGTTAATCACAATCTCTGCTTCAACTCAATAAAATATTATTTCATAATAAATCCAGTGAATCATTCAATAACATGTTTGATTTTACACTTTCATCTTCGATTTACCCGAAATTTACGGGAAAACAACATTCGTATCTTGCGAAGTTAGCAAGAGTTCTATGAGCATCAGCATGAATCACTAAGAAAATATCTATGAGAATAAATATTGGAGTATTGATTACATTAGTGAAATACTCCGCGAAGATTATGTAATCTCTAATGTTTTAGAGATTATTCATTTCTAAATTCAAGCCGAAAATCAAATGAGTTTAATATGATATTAACTCATTAAATCGGTATTACATCTGAAGAAAATATATATGTAATTATATAGAAAATATATATGTCATTATATTTTCATGAAGATTGTAATTAAAAAAAATTTCTCTTGTACAAAAGATTATTTGTGAAATTTTTTTTTAACGGGTAGGTAATACCCGAGAGATATTTAAATTCATAATTAATATGTTACATTCTTCGAGTTTGATGCAACAATCACCAACTATATTCATTACTTTCACAACAATATACATTCTCTCATAAAAAACAAAACGACCATTCTCATCCAAATATGATTACATATTTTGATTTTGACAAATCAAAATCCAAGTCAAGACTTAATAGAAGACATCACTCTTAGATCCTTACATCTTTCAAAACTATACTTTGACTTCAAAATTGTGATAGGAAATCACTCTTATTTGTAACACTCAGAAGGATATGAGAATCAACCGAGATTCATGACGATTTCATCCTTTGGATATTGACAATGACAATCTGCATTTAAAACACTTCGAAAGTTTGAAAGACATTTCAAATAATGAACAATCGAGATGATGATCCAACCACACATTACCTGAAGTTTTGTACCTGAAAAACACTTGAATCCAAAGTCATAGTTTAACACGTACCCACGTTGAATTCTTTATCATTTATTAGCAAAAACAACCTTACAATTTCTGTTCAAAATAGACAGTTTTGTCACAGCTCCAGCAAGTCAACTTCGACTCTTTAATCGGACTAGTCTTATTATAATAGATACGTTGCCCTTTCACCATCGTTACCGGGGAACCTTTTATATCTCACCACATTAACAGTAAACTTAGCAACAACTACATGAACCTTCGACTTAAGCCTCTCCGAAAAAAACCACGATACTTATTCACTGAAACCTATCATGTACTCACCTACATCCTGTCAATTGCTGAGAATCAGCAATCAGTATTTTGAAATTTCGCAACATTTTTTCGTCAACAGTTATATGTATATATATAACATCTATCTTCTAAACTTACACAATTCGAATGTGAAGTTTCTGAAAAACACCTCGAACTGCAGAATAATTCTCAAAATGCTGATAAAGCAGCAAAAACTGTAAACGACTTCAATGGTCAAAAGTTTGACGCTAAAGAATAAGTGTGTTGGCAAAACTCAGAACAAGAGAAGGTTTGGAACTGGAAAACGGATTGAGCAAAGTATGAAGGAGGCTGTGGAAAAATCACAAGGACTAGACCTGCCTTCAAAGGATCCAAATGATTCAGTGCCTGCTGAAACCGTTAGCAAACAGCTTACTTCTTATTCTAAACCTTCACAGACAAATATTCTTCATCATCATCATATCCGAACATTCTAAGATATCATCGTATCTCTCATTATACATATTCTCCATATTTCTGGAGATATTTTCACAACTACTCTTATTTGAAATCATTTATCTCTCTGTAATATCTGCAACATAAAAGAAACTGTGTTAGTTTCTAAATTCTAAAAAATTCAAATATGAATGTTTTGAAGTAGTGTTGGGAACTGATGCATGGGTTAGTATAATATAATGACACTTGATCAACGTGATTATATTACAGTAGTTCATGCTGAGTTTCTAATGGAACGTGATGATTCACAGAACATACCATCATCATGTGCCATTTACACGACTCTTACATTCTATCTAATCTTTAAACATATCAAGAAAATATTTTACTTGATGATTCGGTCTTTTCTAGGGTATTCTGGTAAATTAACAAATCAAGATTTTACCATTTCCATTTCCTTCTTAGAACATTAACAATGTTCATTCCAAAATTCATATCTGCGAATTCCGGACCATTACAAGAGATGTTTAATCGCAAGAAGAGGAAACGAAAGAATAAAGCTCCGAAATAGAAATAGGAGCATAAACCGCAGCAAATAGGAGGGGACATTAACTGTGGATGACAATGATTATAGAAGACAGAAGCAGGGGCATCGAAATATAAGGGAAGATATAAAACCCAACAACCACCCAGAAACTACAAACCGTGCATATCAATACGTATTGCCACGTAAAGGCATGGGAAAATTAATAACACTATAACCCCAAGATAATAGTAGAAGTAAATAAAATCTTCCGGTGGTAGATGAAAGAGGAGGATGACAGATGTGAAAATTAAGAGTATATCAAGGATCAGAATGGGATGGAGCATATTGACGAATGTCTTAAAGTAGGAATTAAGAAAAAAAATAGAAGGTGTGAGTCGTAAGGGAACGACGAGGGTGGATTTATAATGAAATATCTGACAGGGAAATCGAGACAGATTATTGCATTTAATCAAAGAAGATCCTGATTTCATAAATCGCCGAAACACCAAATCTTATTACGAAGATTTTCTTTAAATCCCATGAATTCCGGAAATCAATCAATCATAACTACGTCGTCAGTTAAAACGATTCTACATTTACTCATTTCTCTCTTTTACGATAGCTTCACTTATACGCTTCGAGAAATCGAATTATTTTATCCGTATTTCTTAATCATGATAAGACTCTATACGTCAGCGTATATTCGTCATAATAACATTCGTACTGTTAGCCATGACGACCTCTATCAAATTTCGAGACGAAATTTCTTTTAACGGGTAGGTACTGTGATGACCCGGAAATTTCTGATCAAATTTAAATTTTAATCTTCATATGTTTCCGACAAGGTAAGAAAATTCTGTAATATTGAGTCTCGAAAGTTTTGAAACTATATTCATGTAATCAAATACCCTTTGACCATGCCTAACGATTCACGAACAATTATGTGTAAATAAATATATATACATATACATATATGTGATTTTTAAATTAAGAAATATTAATAAAACATTGAACGGTTTAGTCAACATGAATATAAGCTATGAGATCTATTTTTATGAACTTGAAAATGCTATCAAGGTATTGATTGAATAATAATACTTTACATGAACGTATTTGTTCGATGTAAGTTTATCAACGAGAGTAAAAGATAATATCATATGATTGAATTATCAGATACATTGAACTATGATTACGAGTCTCTGTTATGAGGTCCACTTTGAATTAGGAAACCCTTACTTTTTAACAGTATTCAGAATAAATGGTAAAGTGATTTACAAGTAAGAACAAAGTATCACTTATTGGGAGTTAGACAAAAGTTAGTGGAGAATTGAATTTCATAATACTCGATTGATCATATAGAAGAAATAATTGGGATAAGATTCGTTGACTAGATAAACCCATTTGATATGTTATATTAAGATAATTACATACGTTTGATTATCCTCTAGATTTAACCTTACGATACACGATAGAACTATAAATTAGAAACTGGGAACCCTTATGACTTATGACTTAACTTTATTAAGCGAAAACGTTTCTCGATAGGATAGAATTCGTTATTTAAAAGGTTTTGTTTAAATAATGAAAATTGAATATATACAATAAGTCGAAATGGTAATTAAGTACATAAATAACTTGCAACATGTTTTTACAACGTGTTTAAGTATATTAAATATATATTATTTTAAATTAGTATGTAGACGATAGTAACATTTGTTTATTTGATTCAACTGATATTAAGATATATTATTTAGAAAGTTAAGGAAATGACCAAAACACTCAAAAGATTAAGTTACACTCTGAGTGGGTTAGTCGCAGTTAAAACCTAATGTAAAATATTAAAAATAAATATAACTTAATTTAAAGCGTAAAGTAAATAACGATAATGAAATTGCGATAAATAAAAGTGCGATAAAATAAACTTGCGATAATTAAAAAGTGCGATAATTAAAAATGCAATTAAATACAATAACAATAAATAAAAGTGCGATAATTAGAAGTGCAATTAAATATAAAATAAAGGAAATTAAACAAAAGGTGTTCACCGATTACCAGCAAACGAGAAGGTGTTCAGCTATCTAATCACTGAACCTTCTCTTTCTCCTTTTCTCCTGAGAAATACATATACACGAGTTAGTTTATGTCCATAAACACCAATTAACACAATACAGAAAATTTTGTCAGAAAACTGTTCGCTAAAAATTTTCTCCTTAACACCTATGCACTTTCAAAATTTACATCAAAATAAAAACGGGCAGCATAACGGCTAAAAATCAACACTTAGTAAAAATTTCTACTGCATAGACCATCGGTCGATCGTCAGAGACTATCGGCCGATCGTCACTACACCATCGGCCGATCAACCACACTATCGGCTGATCGTTAAAATTACAACCGTTGGTCGAAGGACTTCCACCATCGGTCGATCGTCTAGTCCATCGATCGATCGTCACACACCATCGGTCGATGGTCAGAGACCATCGGCCGAGGGTAGTTCATCTGCAGAAGCTGAACACAAAGTGACGGGTTTCACCCAAAATCGACCAATTCTTGCTCTAGAGCTCGATTATGACCTCAAAACTGACCAAATCAAAGACACTATACATTAAGAAACATAAACCCACAAGATTTGGACTCAAACAACATCAAATTTAACCACTTTGACCCAAATTACTCACTTTGTAAAAACTAACACAAAAACTCAATTTTCTCAAAGATTAAAGCATGAAAACTTTTGATTCTTACCTTGATAGAATCAGTAAATCACAAGGAACACGAAAATGTAAATGATTTGAGCTCTAAAACAAGGATTAGAAATTAGGGTTTGATGTAGGTGAGAAGATGAAGAACGGGTTGTTTTTGGGAAAAGTCTAGAAAATGCAAGAAGGGGATAGACATCAGTCTATTATTTGGGATTAAATCCCATACTGTGTAACTCACGGGTATTTACCAGTTATCTGATATCTTTCGTACATCATTTGGCAACCCGAACGAAGTCCAAATTAAATAAACAAACCTGTTCTGTGACCCTTGTCACAAACTGGTCCTAACCACATTATTATTTAATAATAAATATTAAATAAAAATAAAAGCACATAGTAACACAATACTAACTTAAGGGCACTTTAGTAATCTTACATCTAGGCCAGATTGAGGATGTTACAAATCTACCCCCTTAAGAAGATTCCGTCCTCGGAATCTGGTCAAGGTCAAACAACTAGGGATAGCGCGCCATCATTAACTCCTCGGTTTCCCACGTCAAGTTAGAACCTAAATTATGCCGCCATTCCACTAACACCATTGGAATCTGTTTCTTTCTTAACTTTGTGACTTTCTTGTCCACTATTCTAACCGGTTCTTCCACTAATTTCTTAGTCAAATCAACTTTCAAATCTTTCAACGGAAGAATCAAACTTTCGTCGTCTACTTTACACTTTCTTAAATAACAAACATTGAACGTGTTGTGTATTCCTGCTAACTCTGAAGGAAGATCTAAAATAACAGTTTGATCATTCAAAATTTCTATGATTGGAAATGGCCCAATAAACCTCGGAGCTAGTTTACCACGTTTGCCAAATCTGATCACCCCTTTCCACGGTGATACCTTCAAGTATACACGATCACCTACATGAAATGTTACCGGACGTCTGTGCGGATCAGCATACATCTTTTGTCGATCTCTAGCTGCCTTTAATTTCTCACGTGCAATTTCAACTTTTTCTGCAGTTATCTGAACAATCTCGGGACCTGCAAATTGTTTCTCACCTGCCTCTAACCAACACGTAGGAGTTCTGCATTTTCGACCATACAACATTTCATACGGTGGCATTCCGATACTCGAATGTTATGAATTGTTGTAAGCAAACTCTATCAATGGAAGATGCGAATCCCAAGAACCACCATACTCTAAGACACATGCTCTCAACATGTCTTCTAATGTTTGAATCGTTCGTTCACTCTGACCGTCTGTTTGTGGATGATATGCTGTACTAAGATTCACACGCGTACCCAGATTTTGTTGTAAACTGTTCCAGAAGTTCGATACAAACCTAGTATCTCTATCAGAAACTATTGACAATGGTATACCATGTCGACTAACTATCTCTTTTAAGTACAACTCTGCCAAATCACTTAGCGAAGCGGTTTCACGTGTAGCTTGAAATGTCCCGTTCTTATTGATTAAAAACGTTCCATATTAATTGATTTCGTTGCGAGGTTTTGACCTCTATATGAGACGTTTTTCAAAGACTGCATTCATTTTTAAAACAAACCATAACCTTTATTTCATCAATAAAGGTTTAAAAAGCTTTACGTAGATTATCAAATAATGATAATCTAAAATATCTTTTTTACACACGACCATTACATAATGGTTTACAATACAAATATGTTACAACAAAATAAGTTTCTTGAATGCAGTTTTTACACAATATCATACAAGCATGGACTCCAAATCTCGTCCTTATTTAAGTATGCGACAGCGGAAGCTCTTAATAATCACCTGAGAATAAACATGCTTAAAACGTCAACAAAAATGTTGGTGAGTTATAGGTTTAACCTATATATATCAAATCATAATAATAGACCACAAGATTTCATATTTCAATACACATCCCATACATAGAGATAAAAATCATTCATATGGTGAACACCTGGTAACCGACATTAACAAGATGCATATATAAGAATATCCCCATCATTCCGGGACACCCTTCGGATATGATATAAATTTCGAAGTACTAAAGCATCCGGTACTTTGGATGGGGTTTGTTAGGCCCAATAGATCTATCTTTAGGATTCGCGTCAATTAGGGTGTCTGTTCCCTAATTCTTAGATTACCAGACTTAATAAAAAGGGGCATATTCGATTTCGATAATTCAACCATAGAATGTAGTTTCACGTACTTGTGTCTATTTTGTAAATCATTTATAAAACCTGCATTTATTCTCATCCCAAAAATATTAGATTTTAAAAGTGGGACTATAACTCACTTTCACAGATTTTTACTTCGTCGGGAAGTAAGACTTGGCCACTGGTTGATTCACGAACCTATAACACTATATACATATATATCAAAGTATGTTCAAACTATATTTACAACACTTTTAATATATTTTGATGTTTTAAGTTTATTAAGTCAGCTGTCCTCGTTAATAACCTACAACTAGTTGTCCACAGTTAGATGTACAGAAATAAATTGATAAATATTATCTTGAATCAATCCATGACCCAGTGTATACGTATCTCAGTATTGATCACAACTCAAACTATATATATTTTGAAATCAACCTCAACCCTGTATAGCTAACTCCAACATTCACATATAGAGTGTCTATGGTTGTTCTGAAATATATATAGATGTGTCGACATGATAGGTCGAAACATTGTATACGTGTCTATGGTATCTCAAGATTACATAATATACAATACAAGTTGATTAAGTTATGGTTGGAATAGATTTGTTACCAATTTTCACGTAGCTAAAATGAGAAAAATTATCCAATCTTGTTTTACCCATAACTTCTTCATTTTAAATCCGTTTTGAGTGAATCAAATTGCTATGGTTTCATATTGAACTCTATTTTATGAATCTAAACAGAAAAAGTATAGGTTTATAGTCAGAAAAATAAGTTACAAGTCGTTTTTGTAAAGGTAGTCATTTCAGTCGAAAGAACGACGTCTAGATGACCATTTTAGAAAACATACTTCCACTTTGAGTTTAACCATAATTTTTGGATATAGTTTCATGTTCATAATAAAAATCATTTTCTCAGAATAACAACTTTTAAATCAAAGTTTATCATAGTTTTTAATTAACTAACCCAAAACAGCCCGCAGTGTTACTACGACGGATTAAATCCAGTTTTACGGTGTTTTTCGTGTTTCCAGGTTTTAAATCATTAAGTTAGCATATCATATAGATATATAACATGTGTTTAGTTGATTTTAAAAGTCAAGTTAGAAGGATTAACTTTTGTTTACGAACAAGTTTAGAATTAACTAAACTATGTTCTAGTGATTACAAGTTTAAACCTTCGAATAAGATAGCTTTATATGTATGAATCGAATGATGTTATGAACATCATTACTACCTTAAGTTCCTTGGATAAACCTACTGGAAAAGAGAAAAATGGATCTAGCTTCAACGGATCCTTGGATGGCTCGAAGTTCTTGAAGCAGAATCATGACATGAAAACAAGTTCAAGTAAGATCATCACTTGAAACAAGATTGTTATAGTTATAGAAATTGAACCAAAGTTTGAATATGATTATTACCTTGTATTAGAATGATAACCTACTGTAAGAAATAAAGATTTCTTGAGGTTGGATGATCACCTTACAAGATTGGAAGTGAGCTAGCAAACTTGAAAGTATTCTTGATTTTATGTAACTAGAACTTGTAGAATATATGAAGAACACTTAGAACTTGAAAGTGTTTGTAGGTGTTTTTGGTCGTTGGTGTATGGATTAGATATAAAGGATATGTAATTTTGTTTTCATGTAAATAAGTCATGAATGATTACTCATATTTTTGTAATTTTATGAGATATTTCTTGCTAGTTGCCAAATGATGGTTCCCACATGTGTTAGGTGACTCACATGGGATGCTAAGAGCTGATCATTGGAGTGTATATACTAATAGTACATACATCTAAAAGTTGTGTATTGTACGAGTACGAATACGGGTGCATACGAGTAGAATTGTTGATGAAACTGAACGAGGATGTAATTGTAAGCATTTTTGTTAAGTAGAAGTATTTTGATAAGTGTATTGAAGTCTTTCAAAAGTGTATAAATACATATTAAAACACTACATGTATATACATTTTAACTGAGTCGTTAAGTCATCGTTAGTCGTTACATGTAAGTGTTGTTTTGAAACCTTTAGGTTAACGATCTTGTTAAATGTTGTTAACCCAATGTTTATAATATCAAATGAGATTTTAAATTATTATATTATCATGATATTATCATGTATGAATATTTCTTAATATGATATATATACATTAAATGTCTTTACAACGATAATCGTTACATATATGTCTCGTTTAAAAATCATTAAGTTAGTAGTCTTGTTTTTACATATGTAGTTCATTGTTAATATACTTAATGATATGTTTACTTATCATAGTATCATGTTAACTATATATATCCATATATATGTCATCATATAGTTTTTACAAGTTTTAACGTTCGTGAATCACCGGTCAACTTGGGTGGTCAATTGTCTATATGAAACATATTTCAATTAATCAAGTCTTAAAAAGTTTGATTGCTTAACATGTTGGAAACATTTAATCATGTAAATATCAATCTCAATTAATATATATAAACATGGAAAAGTTCGGGTCACTACAGTACCTACCCGTTAAATAAATTTCGTCCCGAAATTTTAAGCTGTTGAAGGTGTTGACGAATCTTCTGGAAATAGATGCGGGTATTTCTTCTTCATCTGATCTTCACGCTCCCAGGTGAACTCGGGTCCTCTACGAGCATTCCATCGAACCTTAACAATTGGTATCTTGTTTTGCTTAAGTCTTTTAACCTCACGATCCATTATTTCGACGGGTTCTTCGATGAATTGAAGTTTTTCGTTGATTTGGATTTCATCTAACGGAATAGTGAGATCTTCTTTAGCAAAACATTTCTTCAAATTCGAGACGTGGAAAGTGTTATGTACAGCCGCGAGTTGTTGAGGTAACTCAAGTCGGTAAGCTACTGGTCCGACACGATCAATAATCTTGAATGGTCCAATATACCTTGGATTTAATTTCTCTCGTTTACCAAATCGAACAACGCCTTTCCAAGGTGCAACTTTAAGCATGACCATCTCTCCAATTTCAAATTCTATATCTTTTCTTTTAATGTCAGCGTAGCTCTTTTGTCGACTTTGGGCGGTTTTCAACCGTTGTTGAATTTGGATGATCTTCTCGGTAGTTTCTTGTATAATCTTCGGACCCGTAATCTGTCTATCCCCCACTTCACTCCAACAAATCGGAGACCTGCACTTTCTACCATAAAGTGCTTCAAACGGCGCCATCTCAATGCTTGAATGGTAGCTGTTGTTGTAGGAAAATTCTGCTAACGGTAGATGTCGATCCCAACTGTTTCCGAAATCAATAACACATGCTTGTAGCATGTCTTTAAGCGTTTGTATCGTCCTTTCACTCTGCCCATCAGTTTGTGGATGATAGGCAGTACTCATGTCTAGACGAGTTCCTAATGCTTGCTGTAATGTCTGCCAGAATCTTGAAATAAATCTGCCATCCCTATCAGAGATAATAGAGATTGGTATTCCATGTCTGGAGACGACTTCCTTCAAATACAGTCGTGCTAACTTCTCCATCTTATCATCTTCTCTTATTGGCAGGAAGTGTGCTGATTTGGTGAGACGATCAACTATTACCCAAATAGTATCAAAACCACTTGCAGTCCTTGGCAATTTAGTGATGAAATCCATGGTAATGTTTTCCCATTTCCATTCCGGGATTTCGGGTTGTTGAAGTAGACCTGATGGTTTCTGATGCTCAGCTTTGACCTTAGAACACGTCAAACATTCTCCTACGTATTTAGCAACATCGGCTTTCATATCCGGCCACCAAAAATGTTTCTTGAGATCCTTGTACATCTTCCCCATTCCAGTATGTATTGAGTATCTGGTTTTATGAACTTCTCTAAGTACCATTTCTCTCATATCTCCAAATTTTGGTACCCAAATCCTTTCAGCCCTATACCGGGTTCCGTCTTCCCGAATATTAAGATGCTTCTCCGATCCTTTGGGTATTTCATCCTTTAAATTTCCCTTTTTTAAAACTCCTTGTTGCGCCTCCTTTATTTGAGTAGTAAGGTTATTATGAATCATTATATTCATAGATTTTACTCGAATGGGTTCTCTATCCTTCCTGCTCAAGGCATCGGCTGCCACATTTGCCTTCCCCGGGTGGTAACGAATCTCAAAGTCGTAATCATTCAATAATTCAATCCACCTACGCTGCCTCATATTCAGTTGTTTCTGATTAAATATGTGTTGAAGACTTTTGTGGTCGGTATATATAATACTTTTGACCCCATATAAGTAGTGCCTCCAAGTCTTTAATGCAAAAACAACCGCGCCTAATTCCAAATCATGCGTCGTATAATTTTGTTCGTGAATCTTCAATTGTCTAGATGCATAAGCAATCACCTTCGTTCGTTGCATTAATACACAACCGAGACCTTGCTTTGATGCATCACAATAAATCACAAAATCATCATTCCCTTCAGGCAATGACAATATAGGTGCCGTAGTTAGCTTTTTCTTCAATAACTGAAACGCTTTCTCTTGTTCATCATTCCATTCAAATTTCTTCCCTTTATGCGTTAATGCAGTCAAGGGTTTTGCTATTCTGGAAAAGTCTTGGATGAACCTTCTGTAGTAACCAGCTAGTCTTAAAAACTGGCGTATGTGTTTCGGAGTTTTCGGGGTTTCCCACTTTTCAACAGTTTCTATCTTTGCCGGATCCACCTTAATACCTTCTTTGTTCACTATGTGACCGAGGAATTGAACTTCTTCCAACCAAAATGCACACTTTGAAAACTTAGCGTACAATTCTTCCTTCCTCAATACTTCTAACACCTTTCTCAAATGTTCACCGTGTTCTTGGTCATTCTTTGAGTAAATAAGTATGTCATCAATGAAAACAATGACAAACTTGTCAAGGTATGGTCCACACACTCGGTTCATAAGGTCCATGAACACAGCTGGTGCATTAGTTAAACCAAACGGCATGACCATAAACTCGTAATGACCGTAACGTGTTCTGAAAGCAGTCTTTGGAATATCATTTTCTTTCACCCGCATTTGATGATACCCGGAACGTAAGTCAATCTTTGAATAAACAGACGAGCCTTGTAGTTGATCAAATAAGTCGTCGATTCTCGGTAGTGGGTAGCGGTTCTTGATGGTAAGTTTGTTCAACTCTCGGTAGTCGATACACAACCTGAATGTACCATCTTTCTTCTTGACAAACAAAACAGGAGCTCCCCACAGTGATGTGCTTGGTCGAATGAAACCACGCTCTAAAAGTTCTTGTAATTGGCTTTGCAGTTCTTTCATCTCGCTGGGTGCGAGTCTGTAAGGAGCACGAGCTATTGGTGCAGCTCCTGGTACAAGATCTATTTGAAATTCAATGGATCGATGTGGGGGTAATCCCGGTAATTCTTTCAGAAATACATCGGGAAATTCTTTTGCAATGGGAACGTCATTGATGCTCTTTTCTTCAGTTTGTACTTTCTCGACGTGTGCTAGAACAGCATAGCAACCTTTTCTTATTAGTTTTTGTGCCTTCAAATTACTAATAAGATGTAGCTTCGTGTTGCCCTTTTCTCCGTACACCATTAAGGGTTTTCCTTTTTCTCGTATAATGCGAATTGCATTTTTGTAACAAACGATCTCTGCTTTCACTTCTTTCAACCAGTCCATACCGATTATCACATCAAAACTCCCTAAATCTACTGGTATCAAGTCAATCTTAAATGTTTCGCTAACCAGTTTAATTTCTCGATTCCGACATATATTATCTGCTGAAATTAATTTACCATTTGCTAATTCGAGTAAAAATTTACTATCCAAAGGCGTCAATGGACAACTTAATTTAGCACAAAAATCTCTACTCATATAGCTTCTATCCGCACCCGAATCAAATAAAACGTAAGCAGATTTATTGTCAATAAGAAACGTACCCGTAACAAGCTCCGGGTCTTCCGGTGCCTCTGCCGCATTAATATTGAAAACTCTTCCGCGGCCTTGTCCATTCGTGTTCTCCTGGTTCGGGCAATTTCTTATAATGTGGCCCGGTTTTCCACATTTATAACAAACTACATTGGCATAACTTGCTCCGACACTACTTGCTCCGCCATTACTCGTTCCGACACCATTTGTTCCTTTTGTTCTATTAACCCCTGGTCCGTAGACCTCACACTTCGCTACGCTATGACCATTTCTTTTACACTTGTTGCAAAATTTAGTGCAGAACCCCGAGTGATACTTTTCACACCTTTGGCATAGCTGCTTCTGATTGTTGTTGTTGTTGCGGTTATTATTGTTGTTGGGATGATTGTTGTAGTTATTGTTGTTGTTGTTGTTGTTGTTGTTGTTGTTGTTGGGCCGTTTGTTGTAGTTGCGATTGATGTTGTGATTGTTGGGATAATTGTTGCGATTATTGTTGTAATTGCTGCTGTTGTTGTATTGGTGATTCTTATCACCGTTTTCCTCCCATTTTCTTTTGACTTGCTTCACATTGGCCTCTTCAGCAGTCTGTTCTTTAATTCTTTCTTCAATCTGGTTCACTAGTTTGTGAGCCATTCTACATGCCTGTTGTATGGAGGCGGGCTCGTGTGAACTTATATCTTCTTGGATTCTTTCCGGTAATCCTTTCTAAACGCGTCGATCTACTCTTCCTCATCTTTGAATGCTCCCGGACACAATAGGCACAATTCTGTGAATCGTCTTACGTACGTGGTAATATCAAATCCTTGGGTTCGTAACCCTCTAAGTTCTGTCTTGAGCTTATTGACCTCGGTTCTGGGACGGTACTTCTCGTTCATCAAGTGCTTGAATGCTGACCACGGTAGTGCGTACGCATCATCTTGTCCCACTTGCTCTAGATAGGTATTCCACCATGTTAATACAGAACCTGTGAAGGTATGCGTAGCGTACTTCACTTTGTCCTCTTCAGTATACTTACTTATGGCAAACACCGATTCGACCTTCTCGGTCCACCGTTTCAATCCGATCGGTCCTTCGGTTCCATCAAATTCCAAAGGTTTGAAGGCAGTGAATTCTTTGTAGGTGCATCCTATACGATTTCCTGTACTGCTAGATCCAAGGTTATTGTTGGTATGTAGCGCAGCCTGTACTGCGGCTATGTTTGAAGCTAGAAAAGTAATGAATTCCTATTCATTCATATTTACGGTGTGTCGAGTAGTCGGTGCCATTTCCTTCAAAATAGTTAAATGGAACAAGTTAATCATACAGAATATTAAGAGTAGTTAATAGTATTTCGTAGCATAATATGAACTCATTTATAAAAGCTTTTTCTTCATATTAGCATTTTATAAGTTTAAATTCGGGTAGTACCTACCCGTTAAGTTCATACTTAGTAGCTAATATACAATTCAACTACTACAATTCTATATGAAAAACTGATTATAATAATATTTCGCGTTCAAACTTTTACACAATATTTTACAAACTTACAATACCGCTTATTTTACATATAGCATGAAATATAGCACACAATAAATTTGATACAAGATGGTTGTGAAGATAATTCTAGCTAGTACACAAGTCGTTCAGCAAAGGCAATAAAGACACGTAATTCATACGTCCAGAAACAAGTCATGCATTCTGGTTTTACTAGGATTACTTCCCATCCTTGGTCTTGTGGAACATAACCGTTATGGCCGTTGATAAGATAGCGTGTTGTAACGTCGTCAAAGGGACGAGGGTTACGTAATGTCCAACAGTCCCGTAACAATCTAAAAACCTCATTTCTTACCCCAATTACCGACTCCGTCACTTGTAGAAACGTTTTGTTTAATAGTTGTAGGCCGATGTTCTTGTTCTCACTTTACTGAGAAGCGAACATTACTAATCCGTAAGCATAACATGCTTCTTTATGTTGCATGTTAGCCGCTTTTTCTAAATCACGAAGTCCAATATTCGGATATATTGAGTCAAAATAATTTCTTAACCCATTGCGTAAAATAGCATTTGGGTTCCCCGCAATATATGCATCAAAGTAAACACATCGTAACTTATGGATTTCCCAATGTGATATCCCCCATCTTTCGAACGAAAGCCTTTTATAAACCAAGGCATTCTTGGAACGTTCTTCGAATGTCTTACAAACTGATCTCGCCTTAAATAGTTGTGCCGAAGAATTCTGACCGACTCTAGACAAGATTTCATCAATCATGTCTCCGGGTAGGTCTCTTAAAATATTGGGTTGTCTATCCATTTTGTGTTTTTATACTGTAAAATAGACAACAGTTAGATTCATAAAAAAAATACTTATTAATACAAGCAATTTTTACATATATCATAAAGCATAAGCACACTATATTACATATATTACACCACATGAATACAACTATCTTATTCCGACTCGCTTGTTTCTTCTTCTTCGGTTTTGGTTCGTTTTGCCAAGTTTCTAGGGATATATGATGTTCCCCTAATACGAGCCGTCGTTATCCACATTGGTTTAGAAAAACCTGGTGGTTTAGAGGTTCCCGGGTCATTGTTACAACTTAAGGACTTCGGGGGTTGACGATACATATAAAGTTCATCGGGGTTGGAATTAGATTTCTCTATTTTTATGCCCTTTCCCTTATTATTTTCTTTTGCCTTTTTAAATTCAGTTGGGGTAATTTCTATAACATCATCGGAATTCTCGTCGGAATCCGATTCATCGGAGAATTGGTAATCCTCCCAATATTTTGCTTCCTTGGCGGAAACACCATTGACCATAATTAACCTTGGTCGGTTGGTTGAGGATTTTCTTTTACTTAACCGTTTTATTATTTTCCCCACCGGTTCTATTTCCTCCTCCGGTTCCTCCTCTTCCGGTTCTGATTCTTCTTCCGGTTCCGACTCTTCTTCCGGTTCCTCTTCGGGAACTTGTGAATCAGTCCACGAATCATTCCAATTTACATTTGACTCTTCATTATTATTAGGTGAGTCAATGGGACTTGTTCTAGAGGTAGACATCTATCACATAATATCAAACGCGTTAAGAGATTAATATATCACATAATATTCACATGTTAAAAATATATAGTTTCCAACAAAATTTGTTAAGCAATCATTTTTCAAGTAAACACGGTCGAAGTCCAGACTCACTAATGCATCCTAACAAACTCGATAAGACACACTAATGCAAAATTCTGGTTCTCTAAGACCAACGCTCGGATACCAACTGAAATGTCCCGTTCTTATTGATTAAAAACGTTCCATATTAATTGATTTCGTTGCGAGGTTTTGACCTCTATATGAGACGTTTTTCAAAGACTGCATTCATTTTTAAAACAAACCATAACCTTTATTTCATCAATAAAGGTTTAAAAAGCTTTACGTAGATTATCAAATAATGATAATCTAAAATATCCTTTTTACACACGACCATTACATAATGGTTTACAATACAAATATGTTACAACAAAATAAGTTTCTTGAATGCAGTTTTTACACAATATCATACAAGCATGGACTCCAAATCTCGTTCTTATTTAAGTATGCGACATTGGAAGCTCTTAATAATCACCTGAGAATAAACATGCTTAAAACGTCAACAAAAATGTTGGTGAGTTATAGGTTTAACCTATATATATCAAATCATAATAATAGACCACAAGATTTCATATTTCAATACACATCCCATACATAGAGATAAAAATCATTCATATGGTAAACACCTGGTAACCGACATTAACAAGATGCATATATAAGAATATCCCCATCATTCCGGGACACCCTTCGGATATGATATAAATTTCGAAGTACTAAAGCATCCGGTACTTTGGATGGGGTTTGTTAGGCCCAATAGATCTATCTTTAGGATTCGCGTCAATTAGGGTGTCTGTTCCCTAATTCTTAGATTACCAGACTTAATAAAAAGGGGCATATTCGATTTTGATAATTCAACCATAGAATGTAGTTTCACGTACTTGTGTCTATTTTGTAAATCATTTATAAAACCTGTATGTATTCTCATCCCAAAAATATTAGATTTTAAAAGTGGGACTATAACTCACTTTCACAGATTTTTACTTCGTCGGGAAGTAAGACTTGGCCACTGGTTGATTCACGAACCTATAACAATATATACATATATATCAAAGTATGTTCAAACTATATTTACAACACTTTTAATATATTTTGATGTTTTAAGTTTATTAAGTCAGCTGTCCTCGTTAATAACCTACAACTAGTTGTCCACAGTTAGATGTACAGAAATAAATTGATAAATATTATCTTGAATCAATCCACGACCCAGTGTATACGTATCTCAGTATTGATCACAACTCAAACTATATATATTTTGAAATCAACCTCAACCCTGTATAGCTAACTCCAACATTCACATTTAGAGTGTCTATGGTTGTTTCGAAATATATATAGATGTGTCGACATGATAGGTTGAAACATTGTATACGTGTCTATGGTATCTCAAGATTACATAATATACAATACAAGTTGATTAAGTTATGGTTGGAATAGATTTGTTACCAATTTTCACGTAGCTAAAATGAGAAAAATTATCCAATCTTGTTTTACCCATAACTTCTTCATTTTAAATCCGTTTTGAGTGAATCAAATTGCTATGGTTTCATATTGAACTCTATTTTATGAATCTAAACAGAAAAAGTATAGGTTTATAGTCGGAAAAATAAGTTACAAGTCGTTTTTGTAAAGGTAGTCATTTCAGTCGAAAGAACGACGTCTAGATGACCATTTTAGAAAACATACTTCCACTTTGAGTTTAACCATAATTTTTGGATATAGTTTCATGTTCATAATAAAAATCATTTTCTCAGAATAACAACTTTTAAATCAAAGTTTATCATAGTTTTTAATTAACTAACCCAAAACAGCCCGCAGTGTTACTACGACGGCGTAAATCCGGTTTTACGGTGTTTTTCGTGTTTCCAGGTTTTAAATCATTAAGTTAGCATATCATATAGATATAGAACATGTGTTTAGTTGATTTTAAAAGTCAAGTTAGAAGGATTAACTTTTGTTTGCGAACAAGTTTAGAATTAACTAAACTATATTCTAGTGATTACAAGTTTAAACCTTCGAATAAGATAGCTTTATATGTATGAATCGAATGATGTTATGAACATCATTACTACCTTAAGTTCCTTGGATAAACCTACTAGAAAAGAGAAAAATGGATCTAGCTTCAACGGATCCTTGGATGGCTCGAAGTTCTTGAAGCAGAATCATGACACGAAAACAAGTTCAAGTAAGATCATCACTTGAAACAAGATTGTTATAGTTATAGAAATTGAACCAAAGTTTGAATATGATTATTACCTTGTATTAGAATGATAACCTACTGTAAGAAATAAAGATTTTTTGAGGTTGGATGATCACCTTACAAGATTGGAAGTGAGCTAGCAAACTTTAAAGTATTCTTGATTTTATGTAACTAGAACTTGTAGAATATATGAAGAACACTTAGAACTTGAAAGTGTTTGTAGGTGTTTTTGGTCGTTGGTGTATGGATTAGATATAAAGGATATGTAATTTTGTTTTCATGTAAATAAGTCATGAATGATTACTCATATTTTTGTAATTTTATGAGATATTTCTTGCTAGTTGCCAAATGATGGTTCCCACATGTGTTAGGTGACTCACATGGGATGCTAAGAGCTGATCATTGGAGTGTATATACCAATAGTACATACATCTAAAAGCTGTGTATTGTACGAGTACGAATACGGGTGCATACGAGTAGAATTGTTGATGAAACTGAACGAGGATGTAATTGTAAGCATTTTTGTTAAGTAGAAGTATTTTGATAAGTGTATTGAAGTCTTTCAAAAGTGTATAAATACATATTAAAACACTACATGTATATACATTTTAACTGAGTCGTTAAGTCATCGTTAGTCGTTACATGTAAGTGTTGTTTTGAAACCTTTAGGTTAACGATCTTGTTAAATGTTGTTAACCCAATGTTTATAATATCAAATGAGATTTTAAATTATTATATTATCATGATATTATCATGTATGAATATTTCTTAATATGATATATATACATTAAATGTCTTTACAACGATAATCGTTACATATATGTCTCGTTTAAAAATCATTAAGTTAGTAGTCTTGTTTTTACATATGTAGTTCATTGTTAATATACTTAATGATATGTTTACTTATCATAGTATCATGTTAACTATATATATATATATCCATATATATGTCATCATATAGTTTTTACAAGTTTTAACGTTCGTGAATCACCGGTCAACTTGGGTGGTCAATTGTCTATATGAAACATATTTCAATTAATCAAGTCTTAACAAGTTTGATTTCTTAACATGTTGGAAACATTTAATCATGTAAATATCAATCTCAATTAATATATATAAACATGGAAAAGTTCGGGTCACTACATAGCTAAAAAGTGAGCACTCTTTGTTAAACGATCCACAATCACCCAGATCATGTCGTGTCCTTTCTGGGTTCGGGGTAACTTGGTTACAAAATCCATCGTTATATGATCCCATTTCCATTGAGGAATTTCTAACTGTCTTAGAGATTCATACGGTTTCTGATGTTCTGCCTTAACTTGCGCACAAATATGACATTTTTCGACAAAATTCGCAACATCTGCCTTCATTGTCGGCCACCAATACAATGTTTTCAAGTCTCTATACATCTTTGTACTACCTGGATGCACTGATAATCTCGATTTATGCGCTTCAGTAAGGATTAAATCCCTCAAATCTCCAAGCATAGGCACCCAAATTCGGTCATTATAGGTCTTTAATCCTCTAGAATCATTGCATAGGTCAAATTTTCTTTTAGTCATTTGTTCAGTCTTTAGGTTTTCGTCATTCAAAGCTACTAACTGAACGGTTTTCAATCGATCAATCAAGTCTGAAACTATCTCAATTCTCATAAATCTAACATTTTCGATGGTTTTCTTGAGACTCAGAGCATCTGCGACCACATTTGCTTTACCCGGATGGTACTTAATCTCACAATCATAGTCTTTAATCAATTCTAAACATCGACGTTGACGCATATTTAATTCTTTCTGCGAAAAGATATATTGAAGACTCTAAATACCAAAGCTTCAAAGCAAACACAACTGCAGTTAACTCTAAATCGTGAGTAGGGTAGTTTCGTTCATGATTCTTCAACTGTCGTGAAGCATACGCTATAACTTTATTTCTCTGCATCAAAACACAACCCAGACCTGCACATGATGCATCGCAGTAGACCACAAAATCTTCTGTTCCCTCTGGTAAAGCTAAAACCGGCGCTTGACATAACAACTGTTTGAGAGTCTGAAAAGCCTTTTCTTGTTCACCAGTTCATCGAAAGGCTACATCTTTTCTAGTTAACTTATTCAATGGACCTGCTATTTTAGAGAAGTCTTGGATAAATCAGCGGTAATAAGCTACTAAACCCAGAAAACTCTTAATTTCTGTCGGCGTTTTCGGTGATTTCCAATTCATTACGGCCTCTATCTTAGACTGATCCACTTTAATTCCCTGTTCACAAATTACATGACCCAGAAACTGTACTTCCCGCAACCAAAATTCACACTTAGAAAACTTGGCGTACAACTGTTCCTGTTTCAGAAGTTCTAATACCAATCTCAAATGTGTAGCATGATCTTTCTCGGTTTTCGAATGTATCAAGATATCATCTATGAAGACAATCACAAACTTGTCAAGATATTGATGACACACCCTGTTCATGAGATCCATAAACACTGCTGGCGCGTTTGTTAACCCAAATGGCATAACTAAAAATTCATAATGACCATATCTAGTTCTGAACGCTGTTTTCGGTATATCACTTTCTGCAACACGTACCTGATGATACCCTGAACGTAATTCAATCTTTGAAAAGTAGGAAGCACCCTGTAACTGATCAAATAAGTCATCTATTCTTGGTAACGGATATTTATTCTTGATTGTTCTCTTATTCAAGTCGCGGTAATCTATACACATACGAAGCGACCCATCTTTCTTTTTCACAAACAAAACAGGAGCACCCCACGGTGAAGAACTTGGTCGAATAAATCCCTTATCTAACAGTTCCTGAATCTGAGACATCATTTCTCGGATTTCTGACGGAGCTAATCTGTAAGGAGCTTTTGCAACTGGCGTAGCACCTGGAACCAAATTAATTTTATACTCTACTTCACGTACTGGAGGTAACCCTGGTAAATTATCTGGAAATACTTCTGGAAATTCTGACACAACGGGAATATCGGTCACCTGCTTCTTCTCTTTCTTAACATCAATCACGTAGGCTAAGAATGAATCACACCCTTTTGTTATTGCCTTCTGTGCTTTCATTAGGGAAACCATAGGGAAGTTAAATCCACTGCGCTCTCCCCTAGCTATCACTCGGGATCCGTCGGCCAAACGGAAAGAAATCATCTTCTTATCACACTTAATATTAGCCCTATTAGCTCTTAACCAATTCATACCTATGACTACATCAAAGCTAGGTATAGGCATCAACAAACAGGTTAAAGGGAAGGAATGGCCGTCAATTTTGATGGTAATTCCAGACACAGATGATGTGCATGGAACCATTTTACCATCAGCCACTTCTATTCCCAAAGGCCCATCTAACATCCTAACAGACAACTTTAACTTATCACAGAAGCCTAAGGACATAAAAGAACGATTCGCTCATGAATCAAACAACACACGAGCTGGCAAGGAATTAACCAAGAACATACCGGTAATGACGTCATCGGTAGCGGTTGCAGCGTCTACCGTCATCTGAAACGCCCTTGCTTCTGCTGTTGGAGGATTCTTTCTCTTCTGCCCGGCAGTAGAAGCAGAAGATCCCCCAGAAGTAATCGACCTCGCCCCTGACCCTGCCCCAGAACCGGCTCTTAACGCTGATGGACAATTTTCAGATCTATGCCCCTCTTGATGGCAACTCCAACAAACATTAGACTTAAAAGAACAAGATGTTGATTCATGACCTAACACTCCACATTTCAAACACATTCTGGTCATTGGAGAACACGGACCGACATGGGTCGACTTACAAACATTACACCACCCAGACTGAGTTGAACCCGATCCACTAATACCAGACTTACTTTTCTGTTTAATCCCGCCTGACTTTTTACCACGAAAACCGGATTGCTTACTCGACTGCTGATTTGACTGTCCACCCGATTGACCTTCTGATTTACCCCCAAAAGATCCACTTCTCGAACTTTCTCTTTTTGCTGCCATTATATCACCTTTTGTAACTTTAGCCATCTCATGAGCCTGCGCCAAGGTTGTTGCAAATCTCGCAACGGTTCTGTACTCCGGCTTAATCACCCGCATAAAATGCTGAATCTTATCTTCCTCAGTTGGTACCCACTGTTGAACGAACCTTAGCTTAGATGTGAAATCTCTGAAAACCTCATCAATCGTCATACTTTCTGTCATCTTCATACTCAGAAACTCGGTTTTCAATCTTTCCATCTCATACTCAGAACAATACTGCTCACGAACTTTAGCAACAAATTGTTCCCAGGTAATTTGACTGATCTGTTCTTTAGGTAAATATGCAGTGATAGAGTCCCACCATTCCATTGCTTCACCTTTGAGAAGCCTACTAGCAAATAACACCATGGATTCTGGCTCACAAAAACATGCTTCTAACGCCCTCTCCACTTCTCTTAGCCAATTGAGGGTCATCGTAGGATTTGTGTGTCCGCTGTACTCAGGAGGTTTGCAGTCCATAAACTGTTTATAGGTACACTTCCTTCTTGTCTCAGGGACTTGAAATGGGTACATCATTTGATTAGGAAAAGTCTGGTTAAACGGAAATGGCATTTGATAGTTTTGATAGGTATTTTGTGGAAACTGTGATTGGGAACTGCCGCTGGCTTGATTATAAAAGTTAGGAGGAAAGGTTGTGTTTAATGCAGTGGTATTTGGGTTCCATTGCGCCCGTTCTTGTTCTAATTCTTTGATTTTCTCCTGAGCTTCTAGTAACTGACTTTGAAGTTCTATTATTTCTTGAGAAGTTTCTTCTTCTGAAGACACATGTTCATCTTCGTCAGGGGCTCTGAACGTACCAGTTCCAGGGGCAGCAGGGCCAGTAGCGTTAGCTTCGTTATCTGTCATTGCTGCACTACCACAACACTCACACCAAAGCTTAGTATAAATTCTGTTAGTACTAACAACTAACACATATCCTGTCCTAATACTCACTTAACCCATCCCCAGCATGTTATGTTTGACATGACTCTTCTAAGTTTGGGAACATGACATGTTGATCACAATGTACATGCTGCCAAACTCAGCTCTGATACCAACTTGTGACACCGCTGATTTTTTTTTTAAATACGTGGCGAAAGCATAATATTAATTTAATACGATATCCACATTAACTATTGTTAATACAACCTGTGTCACGTGTCATTACAAAATACTTGTTTATACAGAGAAGACATATTTACAAAAAGATTATTGTTTTCATAAAGCAAGACAACATCAGAGTTGACTCCTGTCAAACATAACATCATCATGCACGTCTTCTCCCCAAAAGCATAATCTACAAAAGCTAATAACCTGCAGGGAGGAGATGGAGGGGAATTAGCACGAAGCTAAGTGAGTACGACTAACTACAGGCCATAGTACACAGAATCTGTTATACCAATCATGTCACAAAAACTAACACACAAACAACACCCAAGTGCTGTCTACAGAGACTCTGGCGGCTCGGCCAAACCATTAACCACCAGCTGATCGGACTGGGGCTTACCAGAAGTTCCTCCACCACCGTATGTATATACATAATCCACACGCGACGGACGCGTCATTCACATATATATATATACCACGGCTGTCTAGGCCACCACATGAGGAACCCAACCCGCAGGTTGATCTCTCCTACCGAGGCTACCACACAATAGGGACGCACTGGGCTCCAGCAGACAAGCATCAACTAACATGCAGTCATCACAAGTACTAACTAGCCACAACAATAAGTATATCTAACAAGCATGACAATCATAATATAACATGCTTCTATATACTATATTCTCCAGTTAGTCCCACTCACCGATTACCAGCAAACGAGAAGGTGTTCAGCTATCTAATCACTGAACCTTCTCTTTCTCCTTTTCTCCTGAGAAATACATATACACGAGTTAGTTTATGTCCATAAACACCAATTAACACAATACAGAAAATTTTGTCAGAAAACTGTCCACTAAAAATTTTCTCCTTAACACCTATGCACTTTCAAAATTTACATCAAAAACATCAAAATAAAAACGGGCAGCATAACGGCTAAAAATCAACACTTAGTAAAAATTTCTACTGCATAGACCATCGGTCGATCGTCAGATACTATCGGCCGATCGTCACTACACCATCGGTCGATCGACCACACTATCGGCCGATCGTTAAAATTACAACCGTTGGTCGAAGGACTTCCACCATCGGTCGATCGTCTAGTCCATCGACCGATCGTCACACACCATCAGTCGATGGTTAGATACCATCGGCCGAGGGTAATTCATCTGCAGAAGCTGAACACAAAGTGACGGGTTTCACCCAAAATCGACCAATTCTTGCTCTAGAGCTCGATTATGACCTCAAAACTGACCAAATCAAAGACACTATACATTAAGAAACATAAACCCACAAGATTTGGACTCAAACAACATCAAATTTAACCACTTTGACCCAAATTACTCACTTTGTAAAAACTAACACAAAAACTCAATTTTCTCAAAGATTAAAACATGAAAACTTGTGATTCTTACCTTGATAGAATCAGTAAATCACAAGGAACACGAAAATGTAAATGATTTGAGATCTAAAACAAGGATTAGAAATTAGGGTTTGATGTAGGTGAGAAGATGAAGAACGGGTTATTTTTGGGAAAAGTCTAGAAAATGCAAGAAGAGGATAGACATCAGTCTATTATTTGGGATTAAATCCCATACTGTGTAACTCACGGGTATTTACCAGTTATCTGATATCTTTCGTACATCATTTGGCAACCCGAACGAAGTCCAAATTAAATAAACAAACATGTTCTGTGACCCTTGTCACAAACTGGTCCTAACCACATTATTATTTAATAATAAATATTAAATAAAAATAAAAGCACATAGTAACACAATACTAACTTAAGGGCACTTTAGTAATCTTACATCTAGGCCAGATTGAGGATGTTACAGATATGATATGTCAAAACATTTGCATACGTGTCTATGGTATCCCAAGATTACATAATATATTAGAATATATGTATTATACAATATAAGTTAGCTAGGATATGATTAATATAGATTTGTTACCAATTTTCACGTAGCTACAACAAGTAAAAATATCCAATCTTGTTTTACCCATAACTTCTTCGTTTTAAATCCGTTTTGAGTGAATCCAATTGCTATAGTTTCATATTGGACTTAAGTTTATGAATCTATACAGAAACAGTATAAGTTTATAGTCGGAAATACAGGTTACAAGTCAGTTTTGTAAAGGTAGTCATTTTAGTCGAAAGAACGATGTCTAGATGACCATTTTGGAAAACATACTTTCACTTTGAGTTTAATCATGATTTTTGGATATAGTTTCACGTTCATAAGAAAAATCATTTTCCCATAAGAACAACTTTTAAATCAAAGTTTATCATAGTTTTTAATTAACTAACCCAAAACAGCCCGCGGTGTTTCTACGACGGCGTATATCCAGTTTTTCGTGTTTTCAGGTTTTAAATCATTAAGTTAGCATATCATATAGATATAGAACATGTGTCTAGTTGATTTTAAAAGTCAAGTTAGAAGGATTTACTTTTGTTTGCGAACAAGTTTAGAATTAACTAAACTATGTTTTAGTGATTTCAAGTTTAAACCTTCGAATAAGGTAGTTTTATATATATGAATCGAATGATGTTATGAACATCATTACTACCTCAAGTTTTGTGGATAAACCTACTGGAAATGAGAAAAATAGATCTAGCTTCAAAGGATCCTTGGATGGCTTGAAAGTTCTTGAAGCAGAATCATGACACGAAAACAAGTTCAAGTAAGATTTCCACTCGAAATAAGATTGTTATAGTTATAGAAATTGAATCAAAGTTTGAATATGAGTATTACCTTGTATTAGAAAGATATCTTACTGTAAATAAGAAAGATTTCTTGAGGTTGGATGATCACTTTACAAGATTGGAAGTAAGCTAGCAAACTTGGAAGTATTCTTGATTTTATGAAACTAGAACTTATAGAATTTATGAAGAACACTTAGAACTTGAAGATAGAACTTGAGAGAGTTCAATTTGATAAATGTTGTTTTGAAACCTTTAGGTTAACGATCTTGTTAAATGTTGTTAACTCATTGTTTATTATATTTAAAGAGATGTTAAATTGTTACATTATCATGATATTATGATATATAATATATCTTAGTATGATATATATACAGTTAAATGTCGTTACAACGATAATCGTTACGTATATGTCTCGATTCGAAATCATTAAGTTAGTAGTCATATTTTTACATATGTAGTTCATTGTTAACACACTTAATGATATATTTACTTATCATTTAACATAATTAACCAAGTGTATCAATATCTTAATATGATTCATATGTACTTAGTAAGACGTTATTATAACGATAATCGTTATATATATCGTTTTCGAGTTTCTTAATTCAATAGTCTCATTTTTATGTATATAACTCATTGTTAAAATACCTAATGAGATACTTACTTATCATAATATCATGTTAACTATATATATAACCATATATATGTCATCATATAGTTTTTACAAGTTTTAACGTTCGTGAATCACCGGTCAACTTGGGTGGTCAATTGTCTATATGAAACCTATTTCAATTAATCAAGTCTTAACAAGTTTGATTGCTTAACATGTTGGAAACACTTAATCATGTAAATAACAATTTCATTTAATATATATATATAAACGTGGAAAAGTTCGGGTCACTACACAAAGTGGCTACATCTTTCTTTTCAATTCATGCCACGGACCGCACAAAATGACCCAAATGGTTACTCTCATGTGTGGTAAACTAGATTGCACAAGTTGACCAAATAATGTTACTAAAATGACAAACTGCAATTGCATATCACAAACTACATGGACTGCACTACATGGACAGCACAAACTACATGGAATCCACAAACACATGATCTGACATAAAAATTTCGAGCAGTTGTACTTATAACATTCAGTTACTTAAACTGATTTAAGTAAGAAATATCGAGTAGTTTTTATGTTGACAGTGAACTTTTAAAGCATTTAACATTAAATATGTAAATCATACCTCTTTACTCCTAATGGCCATTTGTCCTATAAGAGGAGAAGGAAGTGATTGAGAGGGGAGAGGAACATACTTACCCCACCCCGATGTTCAATTCATAATCATAAACAACCACCCCTGCAACATCACACAATCTACAATTATAATTCTTGCTAACTAAATAGAACTATGCTTTAAGTACTGTTTAAATGATCCAATTTAAAAGTTTCTGCAATTGGGTTTTACATGAGCCCTAAAATATTTTTATGATTAGCAAATATCATTAACGTTATATTGGCAATTTAATTTCCTATGATACTATCACGTGTCAGTTGTACTTTCAACATCCATCAAGTTTATCTTGTATATGTAGGAATTGTAGATTAAAAATTTTAATAATTAGAAGGTGTTACCTTGCATCTCAAAGTAAACACGTGACAAGTACCAAACGGTTAGGACTTAACGGCAATTAATCATGGGGACCTAAATGAAACTATAATCTAACTTTAAGGGTAACCATGGGAAAAAATAACTTTAGGAACAAGAATGAAAAAAAAGTGTAAACTTGAAGGACTAATGGCGTATTTAAGTCTAAAATAAAATACGTATATAGAGTAGAGCTCCCTTGTTGATAAATAAATGGATATCATTTTCGGCCTAGAACTAAAAAACCAAAGGGTGGGTGGGTGGGGAAGACTTGGGTTACTTTGTATCATTCAAAATGAAGTATTCGCTCCACCTAAATTTAACGAGGAAAAAAAATGTAAACTAAAAAAAAATTATTACTAAAAAATACCATTTTTTAGTGTTTACCCTTCCCGACATTGAAAATTTTATTTAATTTTTACAATCGTCCCATTTGTATCCGGATTCAAGTTCTGCCACTGGTGGTGAATACCCAATCCAAATAAAATTTGCATTCAGTCACTACCATTAACACACGTATGTAGAGCCTAAAAACATACCTTCCCAAAAAACGTATCTAATACTCCCTCCATCTCATATTAATAGTTTGTAATGTCCCATATTAATATTTCACTTTTTATAAGTACAGATAAAATAAAACAAAAATAATCACTTTTGTCCCTTGCATTACCACACTCAAGGCCATTAACTTCGATGAGGCCAATTACGAAGTGAGCGACGTCTTCAAATTTTGATATTCCAATCCTTATATTGGAGCTTTGTTTCATCATGTAAACAATTGGTAATTTTACTTTAATTATTATTTGTTTTTAACAATGACTGCGTATTTATTCTTTTATTGTTTGATTATTGTTTCAAACCCAATTATGAGCTAAATCTTGTATTCACTTGGATTACTGAACCCTAGTAATGAATTGTAATCTTAAGGTTTTAATTAATATGATCAGATTGGTCACCAATATAGTACGTTTACAATGTTACATTTACTTAACATGTTTGATATAAATGCAGGACCCCCGATATGTTTGCGATGCATCATGACATTTTTTTTTTTTTTTTTTTTTGAAAGGCAAAACCTACAAACTACACACGAAACCACGAATATTTAAATCTCACTGTTTCAAGTGAGGCTTGAATCCACAACCTCTTAGTTGAAGGATTCCTCTCATACCGCCAGGCCAAGGACCCTTTGGTCGATGCATCATGACTGTACTGCTGACCTCAGAGTGGTGGCAGTCAAGGTAAAAGACATACTAGAGGTGCATATGAGCATATCTGTGCCCACCAGTTACTTATTGTGGGCCATATATATATTTTACATGTAATGTAATTAATTATTAATGTGGTTTGAGTGCAAGATATCAAACACTTCTCTAAAGATGAGGAAAGTAATCGCGAGGCTTTGTGAAATTGTTGCGACACGTGGTGCTCGTATCTCAGCTGCATGAATTTTAGGAATCCTCAAAAAAATCAAACGAGATACAACTAAAGAAGGTGAAGAGAATAAAAAATCCATCATACCGATGGATGGTGGTTTGTTTGAACACTACACTAAATTCAGGGAAGCAATGTAATGTGGTATGAACGAGTTGTTAGGAGAAGCTTCTAAAAACATCGTTATCGAGTTATCAAATGATGGTTCGGGCCTTGGGGCTGCTCTTCTTGCAGCCTCTCACTCCCAATATCGCGAGTACTGAGTCCACATAGACTTGTATCGTTTTTTGTACAATGGTTTTTGGATTATGGCTTTCGAGGACTTTTTGGTTTTTGATATTTTTGTTTGCTAAGAGTCCCCTTATGGGGTATGCAACATGCAATTGTGTCACATGGAATTGTACGTTGTTTTAAGATATATTAGCGTATAAAGTGAAGTATTAGAACTCGATATACTAAAATGTTCCGAGTCCTAGAAAACAGTCTGCGTTGCGTTTATGGAGAACTGATGGAAATTTGACTACTTTGTAGGTGACTGTATTCTGATGGTTGTTTATATGTATTTTCGTTACGCTCAAATATAACAGATGATCGATTTTGACGATATATGAAATAATTCAAAGACAATACAAACATACACAACATTCAACAATCAAAAGACAGCAAATTTCACAACTTTAATCATGTAATCACAGTGGAAACTTATCATTAATGGAATTACATAACACATGATTATTGAACATTATAGTCTTTTATAGACGCTATTCAAGGCTTATATTGTTAAGTCTTTCAAGTGACAAAATAAGAGCTTGAGTACCCAGATCACCTTCACCATAAGCCTTAAGTGAAACATAAAGTTGTTGAGCAAGTGCTAAACCAGGTAATGCAATCCCCATTTTTTCACACTCTTTTAAACAAATCCCTAAATCTTTAACAAAATGATTCACATAAAACCCTGCTTCAAAATCCCTTTTTAGTATCCGCTGACCATACAACTCGAGTGATTTTGATCCAGCTGCACCTGTTGATATTGCATTTAGATAAAGACTTAAATCAAGTCCAGCTTTATGTGCATAGATCAAACCCTCAATTAACCCAACCATGGTTGAAGCGATCGTAATTTGATTAGCTAATTTCGCAAATTGACCTTTTCCTGACCCGCCCATGTAGTTGACTTTCCCTAATAAAGTCAAAATTGGGTTCAATCGTTTCACAATTGACTCATCACCGCCAGCGAAAATCGACAACTTGGCGTTACGTGCACCCAGGTCTCCGCCGGATACCGGAGCGTCGACGGAGATGCATGATTTCTCGGCGGCGGAATTTGCAATCTCGATAGCGAGTGTTGGTTCGGAAGTTGTCATATCGACTAAAATCCCGGAGGGTGAGAGGCCGGAAAGTGCACCGGAGGTAGGGTGGAGGATGACGTGGCGTACATCGGAAGGATAACCGACGATGGAGAAAACGACGTCGGATTGGGAAGCGACGTGGTGTGGGGATTCAGCCCAACGGGCTCCGGTGTCAATTAGGGTTTGGGCCTTGGATTTGGTGCGGGTGAAGATGGTGAGAGTGTAACCGGCTTTGATTAAGTGGGAACACATGGATTGGCCCATGACACCTGTTCCGATCCATCCGATTCGAGTATTTGATGGAGTGATGGGTTCGGTGGTGGTTGTTGTTGACAGGGACATGGTGGTTGGATGGTGGTGAACGATGGTGGTGAATTTTGGGAAGATAGGGGTGTGGAAACGGGATAGGCAGTGGAAGAGTGACTTGATTCTCATTGTGACCACATTTTTGTCATTTTTTCTTAAAATTTTTTTTTATTTTTTATCGTGGTTGTAATTAATTATACTACTTTATAATTATCAATCTATCTATATATAGTCATATAAAACTATAAAATGATTATTTAATTATTAAGTTAATTATCCTTTAATTTTCATAATGATAATGTCATAATTATATATTGATTTAATTAAAAAAATAATAGAAAATCTTTTATAAAAAGAAATACTAATCTCTCCTATATTGTAATTTTAATTTTCTAAAAAAATTGAAAAGGCATTTATTATTACTAATAATTATTATTTTTATTAAAAATATAAATACTTACCTTTAAGTGTACTTTATTATTATTATCTACTTTTAATATAATAATTATAATTATAATTATTATATTATTAATATTCAAATATGAATTCTTTTTACGAAAATAGTTACGTTACATATGTATCGAAAATACACGTCTCTATATATTTGTAAAAACAACGACAAATTTCTTAGTCAAACGGGTCATTAAAATAAATGACTTCAGCATTTACATTCACTTAATACCTAAAACATATCATTAAATTGTTTCGTTTAAACAAACCCGTGATTTCACGGGTCATTTTACTAGTAATTAATAAATTAGTAAAATAATAACAATAAAAGAGTAACTTTTATTTTGAATATCGGATCAATGGTTAAAATAGTTTGAAGATTTAAATATGACAAAGAAATAAATAGTTGAAATTCAAACTTATGAGTTTATATAAATGTCAATAACTAATCTTCTAATAAATATGTTTGTGAAAGTGGTTAACATGCATATGCACATAAGCATTAGGTCACTTGCTATCGTTATACTCTTTCATTATCATTTTCCCTGCCACATCAGCACAAACCCTTTCATATTCCTTTCACTAAACACTCACTATCATAAACTTCACCAACCCACTTTACTCATTTTTTTATTACTATTATTTAAAACTTAAAATATAAATATAAATAAAATTAATAAAAAAGACGATTACATTAAATAATAAAAATACGATTACAATAAAATTAAACTACGAGAAAAAAAAACACGAGTAAAAAAAACACGAGTACATAAAAAAAAACACTAGTACATAAACAAAATACCGATTAATCGGTATAATAACCATCCGCACTACCATCGGTTTCGTGACGAAACTCGTCCCAAATATGTTTCGTATACAACACGACATTTGCGGATTTGATTATTGCGGTTCCGAATAGCCACGCCCATTTATCGTTATCCTCAAGCCACTCGAAGACCTTGTTTTCGCTATTCCAGTATGCAAAATGCGAAATCTCATCGCAATGAGCGTTTCGCTTTAAATAATCGAACAACTCGCCAACTCGAAGGCCCGTAACCGGCACATCTACATAATCGACCCTCCACCGACGTAGCGGTTCATGTTATCGAAAAACAACTCGCCGTCGTGAATCTCGAACGTAACAGTGTTTGTGGAAACCATTTTTGTGTATAAAAATTGAGAGTGAAAATTTGAAAGAGTTAAAAATTGAAAGTGAGAATGTATGTTTTTGGTTAAGTAATGGGGTATTTATATAGAAAATGGGTTGGAAAAAAGAAAAAAAAAAGCAACGGATTAAAATTTCAAAAAATTGAAGTGGGCCCCACATATTCACCCGTTACTCCCGTTGCAGCAGCCACTGACGGAGCCAGTGGCGGAATGCTGGTGATGGTGGTGATACGGTGGCGGTGGGTGGTGGATGCGGGTCACGAAACATAGCAAGTGGCCTTAAAGGCTATTTTGTGAAAGACCGGTGAAGGTGATCATGAATGATTGACGGTGGTGTAACCGTGTAAGGCCCTTGTTTTTAAAAATTTTTGCATCATTTATTTGTAATCTGTACATTTTGTAGAATATAATTGCTATTATTATTTAGTGAATGATATATAGTGTTTAGTTAAGAGTTATTAAAAAGGAGTGATCCGTACACCACCTCTAATTTACCATATACCACCAAATAAATTATTTGGACATTTTTACCCTTACCTCTATTCACCACCAACTCCTATAACTTCTCAATTCAACTTTGCACCTTTGCATATTCTTCTTTTTAGACAATAACCGGGTCTTTCCCCTTTGCAAGTGATTGTTAAATCAAAGAAAAATGCCAGTGGGTACAATGGTACAATTAATCAAGGGTCAATCACCAAAATACCCACTTTTTTAGACTTTTCTGAGCTGGTACCCAAAAAAAAAAAAACCTTGACAAAATGCCCGCGCAAGGCGCAAGAGACCTTGCGACCTTGCGACTTGCGTCCTTGCGCCTTGCGTCCTTGCGTCCTTGTGTTAAAAAATTAGATCAAATATAGAAATCAGACACCACATACACACACACACCCCGACACTCAGCTCTTGCGACCACTTTGCGACCGACGGCGATTACAAAGAACCTTGCACTTGCGACCCCCTTGCGACCCGTCTACCCTTGCGACCTTTCTTCTGAGACTCACCACATCACCACCACCACCACCACCACCATCGCCAGCACCACCGCCATCAGTACATCTCACCACCATTACCATCACCGCCTCCATTAGCATCACCATCACCACCACGATTGAGAAAAAGGAAGAGAAAAAAACCGACAAAAAACGTGATCAAGATGTCACAAGAACAGGTAAGGGTTTCCTTTCAACTATCTCCGTTCGATTACTCCATTTCTATGTCGAAAATGATATATAATTTTTGTTGCACACCAAGTGTTAGATGAAATGCTTCAACGAGCTTGGTGATGCAAAACTTACTTATAATGTTGCTAGATTTGTTAAAGTTACAGTATTTGGAAGCTAACATTTTATAAAAACTGGAACACGATTGTTTTAGGGCTTAAAACTAGAATCTGGTATAGGCGCAAGGAAAGTCTTGCGTCCTTGCGTTTGTCCGTAGTAGCTGGCGCAAGGCACGTCTTGCGTCCTTGCGCCTGTGTGATAAACGAGACGCAAGGTGCGACTTTTACGATGCTCAACACTTTATTCTGATTGTGTTGAACTTGGAGGAACAGAAGATATTGGTGTACGATAGTTTGCCCGGTCATGTTGATCAAGAAATTGTCAAGCTCACCAAAGATCTGGGAGATCAATTGCCTGTATACTTAAGAGCAATTGATTACTTTAACCAAAAGCAAGACTCCCAGATTGTTGACTACTTGGAAAACAAGGAGAGCATCGAGTTCATGACCGAGGCAGCACCAGTCGTGCCGGTGCAAGGTGGAAGTAATGGGGACTGTGGTGTTTGGGTCTGCATCCATATGGAGAGGGTGATCTTTGGGTGGGATGAAATCCCAAACATTGGAGATCCTAAAAAGGCCGCAGAAGACTACAGAGTGAGAATGGCCAAGACCTTCTTTCGTGCACGCTTTGATACCCAGGAACCCCCACCAAAAGAGAAAGCAAAAGTTGGTAACTGAGGTTTTATTTTGAAAACTGTAGTTAATTATGTAATTTGTGTATAAAACTGTAAATTTTGTAAACTGTGAACAGGTCCGTAACTGTATTTTTGAAGGCGCAAAGGTGTGTAATCAGACCTTGCGACCTTGCGTCCCGTAATAGCCGTAGACGCAAGGTCCTTCTTGCGGCCTTGCGCCTCGTATTTATCAGCAGGCGCAAGGTGTTTCTTGCGTCTTTGCGCCTTTTTATTAAGCAGGCGCAAGGTGCTTCTTGCGTCCTTGCGCCTATTTTTGAAACATACGCAAGGTTCATCTTGCGACCTTGCGCCACAACATTTTTATTATTCTTGTAACACTAGCTTGTGCATTCAATATTATAACATATGAAGTAACACACGAAACCACATCATAAAATACTAATTAAAAAATATTACAACAATGGAAGACATCACACCTTAATTTGTTCCTGAAAATAAACGTATTCTAGGAACTAATTACTACCTAAATTGTACGTTGGATAAAACTGAGATTGATAAGTTTGAGATGGTTCGACTGTCTCTTTCGCCTTTGAGGTTGTGTTTCTTTCCCGTTGAGAAGTTGATTCACCTGTTCGGTCATAAGCAGCTGGGCATGTTGATCGAGAATGACCTGGTTCTTTGCAACGACTACAAGTTCTTACTTTTTTTGAAGTTTCTTCACCTTTTGAAGGAATGCGTTTTTTACCTTTAGGACGTCCAGGTTGTCTTTTCTTTAGAACTGGGGGGTGTAAAAGTTGCAAAATCCCGGGACCCGGATCCGACCATTCAGACCGATGGGGGAGAGGAAGAATGTGTTCGGAATACGTATTTATGTATGTTTGAGTGCTGAACCAATGTGATACATAACAACTAATATCCTCCACTCCGAAGTGTCGTGCTGATGCAATCACATGACCGCAGGGTATGCCTGATAATTGCCATTGACCACATGAACAAGTTCTATCTTGTAGATTAACCAACCCATTTTTTCGTCCATCATGTACCTCGATTAGATCATTTGTCGATGGAAATGCTCGCCATCTTCTTGATTTGTCCGTCCTCTTAGCTAGCTTACGTTCAACATATGGAGTAACCGGTGAAGTAAGACTAACTGATTTGTTGCGATGTTTGAAATACCAATCCTGTATTGAACAACGAAAAAATTCGAACAACATGCAAACGGGTAGTTTACGAGCATGTCTTGATAGAGAGTTTATAGACTCTACACTGTTGCTTGTAAGGTATGAATACCTAATATGAGTAGATTGACTTCTGGACCATCTATTGATACCATCCTCACATAGAACTTTATAAGACGCTTTCAATCTCCTTCAAAATACATCTAGATGATCATGAAAATCCGACGCACGGTACGCCTTAACCATTTTCCAAAAGTGCCAGTCGAAGAATTTCATCTTGTTGGATTTAGTTTTGATGTTCATGAATAAATGACGTGCACAATGAGCGTGATGTAGTGACCCGAACTTTTCCATGTTTATATATATTAATTGAGATTGATATTTACATGATTAAATGTTTCCAACATGTTAAGCAATCAAACTTGTTAAGACTTGATTAATTGAAATATGTTTCATATAGACAATTGACCACCCAAGTTGACCGGTGATTCACGAACGTTAAAACTTGTAAAAACTATATGATGACATATATATGGATATATATATAGTTAACATGATACTATGATAAGTAAACATATCATTAAGTATATTAACAATGAACTACATATGTAAAAACAAGACTACTAACTTAATGATTTTTAAACGAGACATATATGTAACGATTATCGTTGTAAAGACATTTAATGTATATATATCATATTAAGAGATATTCATACATGAATATCATGATAATATAATAATTTAAAATCTCATTTGATATTATAAACATTGGGTTAACAACATTTAACAAGATCGTTAACCTAAAGGTTTCAAAACAACACTTACATGTAACGACTAACGATGACTTAACGACTCAGTTAAAATGTATATACATGTAGTGTTTTAATATGTATTTATACACTTTTGAAAGACTTCAATACACTTATCAAAATACTTCTACTTAACAAAAATGCTTACAATTACATCCTCGTTCAGTTTCATCAACAATTCTACTCGTATGCACCCGTATTCGTACTCGTACAATACACAGCTTTTAGATGTATGTACTATTGGTATATACACTCCAATGATCAGCTCTTAGCAGCCCATGTGAGTCACCTAACACATGTGGGAACCATCATTTGGCAACTAGCATGAAATATCTCATAAAATTACAAAAATATGAGTAATCATTCATGACTTATTTACATGAAAACAAAATTACATATCCTTTATATCTAATCCATACACCAACGACCAAAAACACCTACAAACACTTTAATTCTTCAATTTTCTTCATCTAATTGATCTCTCTCAAGTTCTATCTTCAAGTTCTAAGTGTTCTTCATAAATTCCAAAAGTTCTAGTTTCATAAAATCAAGAATACTTTCAAGTTTGCTAGCTCACTTCCAATCTTGTAAGGTGATCATCCAACCTCAAGAAATCTTTGTTTCTTACAGTAGGTTATCATTCTAATACAAGGTAATAATCATATTCAAACTTTGGTTCAATTTCTATAACTATAACAATCTTATTTCGAGTGAAAATCTTACTTGAACTGTTTTCGTGTCATGATTCTGCTTCAAGAACTTCGAGCCATCCAAGGATCCATTAAAGCTAGATCCATTTTTCTATTTTCTAGTAGGTTTATCCAAGGAACTTAAGGTAGTAATAATGTTCATAACATCATTCGATTCATACATATAAAGCTATCTTATTCGAAGGTTTAAACTTGTAATCACTAGAACATAGTTTAGTTAATTCTAAACTTGTTCGCAAACAAAAGTTAATCCTTCTAACTTGACTTTTAAAATCAACTAAACACATGTTCTATATCTATATGATATGCTAACTTAATGATTTAAAACCTGGAAACACGAAAAACACCGTAAAACCGGATTTACGCCGTCGTAGTAACACCGCGGGCTGTTTTGGGTTAGTTAATTAAAAACTATGATAAACTTTGATTTTAAAGTTGTTATTCTGAGAAAATGATTTTTATTATGAACATGAAACTATATCCAAAAATTATGATTAAACTCAAAGTGGAAGTATGTTTTCTAAAATGGTCATCTAGACGTCGTTCTTTCGACTGAAATGACTACCTTTACAAAAACGACTTGTAACTTATTTTTCCGACTATAAACCTATACTTTTCTGTTTAGATTCATAAAATAGAGTTCAATATGAAACCATAGCAATTTGATTCACTCAAAACGGATTTAAAATGAAGAAGTTATGGGTAAAACAAGATTGGATAATTTTTCTCATTTTAGCTACGTGAAAATTGGTAACAAATCTATTCCAACCATAACTTAATCAACTTGTATTGTATATTATGTAATCTTGAGATACCATAGACACGTATACAATGTTTCGACCTATCATGTCGACACATCTATATATATTTCGGAACAACCATAGACACTCTATATGTGAATGTTGGAGTTAGCTATACATGGTTGAGGTTGATTCCAAAATATATATAGTTTGAGTTGTGATCAATACTGAGATACGTATACACTGGGTCGTGGATTGATTCAAGATAATATTTATCGATTTATTTCTGTACATCTAACTGTGGACAACTAGTTGTAGGTTACTAACGAGGACAGCTGACTTAATAAACTTAAAACATCAAAATATATTAAAAGTGTTGTAAAGATATTTTGAACATACTTTGATATATATGTATATATTGTTATAGGTTCGTGAATCAACCAGTGGCCAAGTCTTACTTCCCGACGAAGTAAAAATCTGTGAAAGTGAGTTATAGTCCCACTTTTAAAATCTAATATTTTTGGGATGAGAATACATGCAGGTTTTATAAATGATTTACAAAATAGACACAAGTACATGAAACTACATTCTATGGTTGAATTATCGAAATCGAATATGCCCCTTTTTATTAAGTCTGGTAATCTAAGAATTAGGGAACAGACACCCTAATTGACGCGAATCCTAAAGATAGATCTATTGGGCCTAACAAACCCCATCCAAAGTACCGGATGCTTTAGTACTTCGAAATTTATATCATATCCGAAGGGTGTCCCGGAAATGATGGGGATATTCTTATATATGCATCTTGTTAATGTCGGTTACCAGGTGTTCACCATATGAATGATTTTTATCTCTATGTATGGGATGTGTATTGAAATATGAAATCTTGTGGTCTATTGTTACGATTTGATATATATAGGTTAAACCTATAACTCACCAACATTTTTGTTGACGTTTAAAGCATGTTTATTCTCAGGTGAATATTAAGAGCTTCCGCTGTTGCATACTAAAATAAGGACAAGATTTGGAGTCCATGTTTGTATGATATTGTGTAAAAACTGCATTCAAGAAACTAATTTCGATGTAACATATTTGTATTGTAAACCATTATGTAATGGTCGTGTGTAAACAGGATATTTTAGATTATCATTATTTGATAATCTACGTAAAGCTTTTTAAACCTTTATTTATGAAATAAAGGTTATGGTTTGTTTTAAAAATGAATGCTGTCTTTGAAAAACGTCTCATATAGAGGTCAAAACCTCGCAACGAAATCAATTAATATGGAACGTTTTTAATCAATAAGAACGGGACATTTCATTTGGTATCCGAGCGTTGGTCTTAGAGAACCAGAATTTTGCATTAGTTTGTCTTATCGAGTTTGTTAGGATGCATTAGTGAGTCTGGACTTCGACCGTGTTTACTTGAAAAATGATTGCTTAACAAATTTTGTTGGAAACTATATATTTTTAACATGTGAATATTATGTGATATATTAATCTCTTAACGCGTTTGATATTATGTGATAGATGTCTACCTCTAGAACAAGTCCCATTGACTCACCTAATAATAATGAAGAGTCAAATGTAAATTGGAATGATTCGTGGACTGATTCACAAGTTCCCGAAGAGGAACCGGAAGAAGAGTCGGAACCGGAAGAAGAATCGGAACCGGAAGAAGAATCGGAACCGGATGAAGAAATAGAACCGGTGGGGGAAATAATAAAACGGTTAAGTAAAAGAAAATCCTCAACCAACCGACCAAGGTTAATTATGGTCAATGGTGTTTCCGCCAAGGAAGCAAAATATTGGGAGGATTACCAATTCTCCGATGAATCGGATTCCGACGAGAATTCCGATGATGTTATAGAAATTACCCCAACTGAATTTAAAAAGGCAAAAGAAAATAATAAGGGAAAGGGCATAAAAATAGAGAAATCTAATTCCAACCCCGATGAACTTTATATGTATCGTCAACGCCCGAAGTCCTTAATTTGTAACAATGACCCGGGAACCTCTAAACCACCAGGTTTTTCTAAACCAATGTGGACAACGACGGCTCGTATTAGGGGAACATCATATATCCCTAGAAACTTGGCAAAACGAACCAAAACCGAAGAAGAAGAAACAAGCGAGTCGGAATAAGATAGTTGTATTCTTGTGGTGTAATATATGTAATATAGTGTTCTTATGCTTTATGATATATGTAAAAATTGCTTGTATTAATAAGTATTTTTTTATGAATCTAACTCTTGTCTATTTTACAGTTTAAAAACACAAAATGGATAGACAACCCAATATTTTAAGAGACCTACCCGGAGACATGATTGATGAAATCTTGTCTAGAGTCGGCCAGAATTCCTCGGCACAACTATTTAAGGCGAGATCAGTTTGTAAGACATTCGAAGAACGTTCCAAGAATGTCTTGGTTTATAAGAGACTTTCGTTTGAAAGATGGGGAATATCACATTGGGAAACCCATAAGTTACGATGTGTTTACTTTGACGCATATATTGCGGGGAACCCAAATGCTATTTTACGCAACGGGTTAAGAAATTATTTTGACTCAATATATCCGAATATTGGACTTCGTGATTTAGAAAAAGTGGCTAACATGCAACATAAAGAAGCATGTTATGCTTACGGATTAGTAATGTTCGCTTCTCACCAAAGTGAGAACAAGAACATCGGGCTACAACTATTAAACAAAACGTTTCCACAAGTGACGGAGTCGGTAATTGGGGTAAGAAATGAGGTTTTTAGATTATTACGGGACTGTTGGACATTACGTAACCCTCGTCCCTTTGACGACGTTACAACACGCTGTCTTATCAACGGCCATAACGGTTATGTTGCACAAGACCAAGGATGGGAAGTAGTCCTAGTAAAACCAGAATGCATGACTTGTTTCTGGACGTATGAATTACGTGTCTTTATTGCCTTTGCTGAACGACTTGTGTACTAGCTAGAATTATCTTCACAACTATCTTGTATCAAAGTTATTGTGTGCTATATTTCATGCTTTATGTAAAATAAGCGGTATTGTAAGTTTGTAAAATATTGTATAAAAGTTTGAACGCGAAATATTATTATAATCAGTTTTTCATATAGAATTGTAGTAGTTGAATTGTATATTAGCTACTAAGTATGAACTTAACGGGTAGGTACTACCCGAATTTAAACTTATAAAACGCTAATATGAAGAAAAAGCTTTTATAAATGAGTTCATATTATGCTACGAAATACTATTAACTACTCTTAATATTCTGTATGATTAACTTGTTCCATTTAACTATTTTGAAGGAAATGGCACCGACTACTTGACACACCGTGAATATGAATGAAGAGGAATTCCGTACTTTTCTAGCTTCAAACATAGCCGCAGTACAGGCTGCGCTACATACCAACAATAACCTTGGATCTAGCAGTACAGGAAATCGTGTAGGATGCACCTACAAAGAATTCACTGCCTGCAAACCTTTGGAATTTAATGGAACCGAAGGACCGATCGGATTGAAACGGTGGACCGAGAAGGTCGAATCGGTGTTTGCCATAAGTAAGTGTACTGAAGAGGACAAAGTAAAGTACGCTATGCATACCTTCACAGGTTCTACGTTAACATGGTGGAATACCTATCTAGAGCAAGTGGGACAAGACGATGCGTACGCACTACCGTGGTCAGCATTCAAGCACTTGATGAACGAGAAGTACCGTCCCAGAACCGAGGTCAATAAGCTCAAGACAGAACTTAGAGGGTTACGAACCCAAGGATTTGATATTACCACGTACGAAAGACGATTCACAGAATTGTGCCTATTGTGTCCGGGAGCATTCGAAGATGAGGAAGAGAAGATCGACGCGTTTGTGAAAGGATTACCGGAAAGAATCCAAGAAGATATAAGTTCACACGAGCCCGCCTCCATACAACAGGCATGTAGAATGGCTCACAAACTCATGAACCAAATTGAAGAAAGAATTAAAGAACAGACTGCTGAAGAGGCCAATGTGAAGCAAGTCAAAAGAAAGTGGGAGGAAAACGGTGATAAGAATCACCAATACAACAACAACAGCAATTTCAACAATAATCGCAACAATTATCCCAAAAATCGCAACATCAATCGCAACTACAACAAACGGCCCAACAACAACAACAACAACAACAACAACTACAACAATCATCCCAACAACAATAATAACCGCAACAACAACAACAATCAGAAGCAGCTATGCCAAAGGTGTGAAAAGAATCACTCGGGGTTCTGCACCAAATTTTGCAACAAGTGTAAAAGAAATGGTCATAGCGCGGCGAAGTGTGAGGTCTATGGACCAGGGGTTAATAGAACGAAAGGAACAAATGGTGTCGGAACGAGTAATGGCGGAGCAAGTAGTGTCGGAGCAAGTTATGCCAATGTAGTTTGTTATAAATGTGGAAAACCGGGCCACATTATTAGAAATTGCCCGAACCAGGAGAACACGAATGGACAAGGCCGTGGAAGAGTTTTCAATATTAATGCGGCAGAGGCACAGGAAGACCCGGAGCTTGTTACGGGTACGTTTCTTATTGACAATAAATCTGCTTACGTTTTATTTGATTCGGGTGCGGATAGAAGCTATATGAGTAGAGATTTTTGTGCTAAATTAAGTTGTCCATTGACGCCTTTGGATAGTAAATTTTTACTCGAATTAGCAAATGGTAAATTAATTTCAGCAGATAATATATGTCGGAATCGAGAAATTAAACTGGTTAGCGAAACATTTAAGATTGATTTGATACCAGTAGAGTTAGGGAGTTTTGATGTGATAATCGGTATGGACTGGTTGAAAGAAGTGAAAGCGGAGATCGTTTGTTACAAAAATGCAATTCGCATTATACGAGAAAAAGGAAAACCCTTAATGGTGTACGGAGAAAAGGGCAACACGAAGCTACATCTTATTAGTAATTTGAAGGCACAAAAACTAATAAGAAAAGGTTGCTATGCTGTTCTAGCACACGTCGAGAAAGTACAAACTGAAGAAAAGAGCATCAATGATGTTCCCGTTGCAAAAGAATTTCCTGATGTATTTCCGAAAGAATTACCGGGATTACCCCCACATCGATCCGTTGAATTTCAAATAGATCTTGTACCAGGAGCTGCACCAATAGCTCGTGCTCCTTACAGACTCGCACCCAGCGAGATGAAAGAACTACAAAGCCAATTACAAGAACTTTTAGAGCGTGGTTTCATTCGACCAAGCACATCACCATGGGGAGCTCCTGTTTTGTTTGTCAAGAAGAAAGTTGGTACATTCAGGTTGTGTATCGACTACCGAGAGTTGAACAAACTTACCATCAAGAACCGCTACCCACTACCGAGAATCGATGACTTATTTGATCAACTACAAGGCTCGTCTGTTTATTCAAAGATTGACTTACGTTCCGGGTATCATCAAATGCGGGTGAAAGAAGATGATATTCCAAAGACTGCTTTCAGAACACGTTACGGTCATTACGAGTTTATGGTCATGCCGTTTGGTTTAACTAATGCACCAGCTGTGTTCATGGACCTTATGAACCGAGTGTGTGGACCATACCTTGACAAGTTTGTCATTGTTTTCATTGATGACATACTTATTTACTCAAAGAATGACCAAGAACACGGTGAACATTTGAGAAAGGTGTTAGAAGTATTGAGGAAGGAAGAATTGTACGCTAAGTTTTCAAAGTGTGCATTTTGGTTGGAAGAAGTTCAATTCCTCGGTCACATAGTGAACAAAGAAGGTATTAAGGTGGATCCGGCAAAGATAGAAACTGTTGAAAAGTGGGAAACCCCGAAAACTCCGAAACACATACGCCAGTTTTTAGGACTAGCTGGTTACTACAGAAGGTTCATCCAAGACTTTTCCAGAATAGCAAAACCCTTGACTGCATTAACGCATAAAGGGAAGAAATTTGAATGGAATGATGAACAAGAGAAAGCGTTTCAGTTATTGAAGAAAAAGCTAACTACGACACCTATATTGTCATTGCCTGAAGGGAATGATGATTTTGTGATTTATTGTGATACATCAAAGCAAGGTCTCGGTTGTGTATTAATGCAACGAACGAAGGTGATTGCTTATGCGTCTAGACAATTGAAGATTCACGAACAAAATTATACGACGCATGATTTGGAATTAGGCGCGGTTGTTTTTGCATTAAAGACTTGGAGGCACTACTTATATGCGGTCAAAAGTATTATATATACCGACCACAAAAGTCTTCAACACATATTTAATCAGAAACAACTGAATATGAGGCAGCGTAGGTGGATTGAATTATTGAATGATTACGACTTTGAGATTCGTTACCACCCGGGGAAGGCAAATGTGGTAGCCGATGCCTTGAGCAGGAAGGACAGAGAACCCATTCGAGTAAAATCTATGAATATAATGATTCATAATAACATTACTACTCAAATAAAGGAGGCGCAACAAGGAGTTTTAAAAGAGGGAAATTTAAAGGATGAAATACCCAAAGGATCGGAGAAGCATCTTAATATTCGGGAAGACGGAACCCGGTATAGGGCTGAAAGGATTTGGGTACCAAAATTTGGAGATATGAGAGAAATGGTACTTAGAGAAGCTCATAAAACCAGATACTCAATACATCCTGGAACGGGGAAGATGTACAAGGATCTCAAGAAACATTTTTGGTGGCCGGGTATGAAAGCCGATGTTGCTAAATACGTAGGAGAATGTTTGACGTGTTCTAAAGTCAAAGCTGAGCATCAGAAACCATCAGGTCTACTTCAACAACCCGAAATCCCGGAATGGAAATGGGAAAACATTACCATGGATTTCATCACTAAATTGCCAAGGACTGTAAGTGGTTTTGATACTATTTGGGTAATAGTTGACCGTCTCACCAAATCAGCACACTTCTTGCCAATAAGAGAAGATGACAAGATGGAGAAGTTAGCACGACTATATTTGAAGGAAGTCATCTCCAGACATGGAATACCAATCTCTATTATCTCTGATAGGGATGGCAGATTTATTTCAAGATTCTGGCAGACATTACAGCAAGCATTAGGAACTCGTCTAGACATGAGTACTGCCTATCATCCACAAACTGATGGGCAGAGTGAAAGGACGATACAAACGCTTGAAGACATGCTACGAGCATGTGTTATTGATTTCGGAAACAGTTGGGATCGACATCTACCGTTAGCAGAATTTTCCTACAACAACAGCTACCATTCAAGCATTGAGATGGCGCCGTTTGAAGCACTTTATGGTAGAAAGTGCAGGTCTCCGATTTGTTGGAGTGAAGTGGGGGATAGACAGATTACGGGTCCGGAGATTATACAAGAAATAACCGAGAAGATCATCCAAATTCAACAACGGTTGAAAACCGCCCAAAGTCGACAAAAGAGCTACGCTGACATTAAAAGAAAAGATATAGAATTTGAAATTGGAGAGATGGTCATGCTTAAAGTTGCACCTTGGAAAGGCGTTGTTCGATTTGGTAAACGAGGGAAATTAAATCCAAGGTATATTGGACCATTCAAGATTATTGATCGTATCGGACCAGTAGCTTACCGACTAGAGTTACCTCAACAACTCGCGGCTGTACATAACACTTTCCACGTCTCGAATTTAAAGAAATGTTTTGCTAAAGAAGATCTCACTATTCCGTTAGATGAAATCCAAATCAACGAAAAACTTCAATTCATCGAAGAACCCGTCGAAATAATGGATCGTGAGGTTAAAAGACTTAAGCAAAACAAGATACCAATTGTTAAGGTTCGATGGAATGCTCGTAGAGGACCCGAGTTCACCTGGGAGCGTGAAGATCAGATGAAGAAGAAATACCCGCATCTATTTCCAGAAGATTCGTCAACACCTTCAACAGCTTAAAATTTCGGGACAAAATTTATTTAACGGGTAGGTACTGTAGTGACCCGAACTTTTCCATGTTTATATATATTAATTGAGATTGATATTTACATGATTAAATGTTTCCAACATGTTAAGCAATCAAACTTGTTAAGACTTGATTAATTGAAATATGTTTCATATAGACAATTGACCACCCAAGTTGACCGGTGATTCACGAACGTTAAAACTTGTAAAAACTATATGATGACATATATATGGATATATATATAGTTAACATGATACTATGATAAGTAAACATATCATTAAGTATATTAACAATGAACTACATATGTAAAAACAAGACTACTAACTTAATGATTTTTAAACGAGACATATATGTAACGATTATCGTTGTAAAGACATTTAATGTATATATATCATATTAAGAGATATTCATACATGATAATATCATGATAATATAATAATTTAAAATCTCATTTGATATTATAAACATTGGGTTAACAACATTTAACAAGATCGTTAACCTAAAGGTTTCAAAACAACACTTACATGTAACGACTAACGATGACTTAACGACTCAGTTAAAATGTATATACATGTAGTGTTTTAATATGTATTTATACACTTTTGAAAGACTTCAATACACTTATCAAAATACTTCTACTTAACAAAAATGCTTACAATTACATCCTCGTTCAGTTTCATCAACAATTCTACTCGTATGCACCCGTATTCGTACTCGTACAATACACAGCTTTTAGATGTATGTACTATTGGTATATACACTCCAATGATCAGCTCTTAGCAGCCCATGTGAGTCACCTAACACATGTGGGAACCATCATTTGGCAACTAGCATGAAATATCTCATAAAATTACAAAAATATGAGTAATCATTCATGACTTATTTACATGAAAACAAAATTACATATCCTTTATATCTAATCCATACACCAACGACCAAAAACACCTACAAACACTTTAATTCTTCAATTTTCTTCATCTAATTGATCTCTCTCAAGTTCTATCTTCAAGTTCTAAGTGTTCTTCATAAATTCCAAAAGTTCTAGTTTCATAAAATCAAGAATACTTTCAAGTTTGCTAGCTCACTTCCAATCTTGTAAGGTGATCATCCAACCTCAAGAAATCTTTGTTTATTACAGTAGGTTATCATTCTAATACAAGGTAATAATCATATTCAAACTTTGGTTCAATTTCTATAACTATAACAATCTTATTTCGAGTGAAAATCTTACTTGAACTGTTTTCGTGTCATGATTCTGCTTCAAGAACTTCGAGCCATCCAAGGATCCATTAAAGCTAGATCCATTTTTCTATTTTCCAGTAGGTTTATCCAAGGAACTTAAGGTAGTAATAATGTTCATAACATCATTCGATTCATACATATAAAGCTATCTTATTCGAAGGTTTAAACTTGTAATCACTAGAACATAGTTTAGTTAATTCTAAACTTGTTCGCAAACAAAAGTTAATCCTTCTAACTTGACTTTTAAAATCAACTAAACACATGTTCTATATCTATATGATATGCTAACTTAATGATTTAAAACCTGGAAACACGAAAAACACCGTAAAACCGGATTTACGCCGTCGTAGTAACACCGCGGGCTGTTTTGGGTTAGTTAATTAAAAACTATGATAAACTTTGATTTTAAAGTTGTTATTATGAGAAAATGATTTTTATTATGAACATGAAACTATATCCAAAAATTATGATTAAACTCAAAGTGGAAGTATGTTTTCTAAAATGGTCATCTAGACGTCGTTCTTTCGACTGAAATGACTACCTTTACAAAAACGACTTGTAACTTATTTTTCCGACTATAAACCTATACTTTTCTGTTTAGATTCATAAAATAGAGTTCAATATGAAACCATAGCAATTTGATTCACTCAAAACGGATTTAAAATGAAGAAGTTATGGGTAAAACAAGATTGGATAATTTTTCTCATTTTAGCTACGTGAAAATTGGTAACAAATCTATTCCAACCATAACTTAATCAACTTGTATTGTATATTATGTAATCTTGAGATACCATAGACACGTATACAATGTTTCGACCTATCATGTCGACACATCTATATATATTTCGGAACAACCATAGACACTCTATATGTGAATGTTGGAGTTAGCTATACATGGTTGAGGTTGATTCCAAAATATATATAGTTTGAGTTGTGATCAATACTGAGATACGTATACACTGGGTCGTGGATTGATTCAAGATAATATTTATCGATTTATTTCTGTACATCTAACTGTGGACAACTAGTTGTAGGTTACTAACGAGGACAGCTGACTTAATAAACTTAAAACATCAAAATATATTAAAAGTGTTGTAAAGATATTTTGAACATACTTTGATATATATGTATATATTGTTATAGGTTCGTGAATCAACCAGTGGCCAAGTCTTACTTCCCGATAAAGTAAAAATCTGTGAAAGTGAGTTATAGTCCCACTTTTAAAATCTAATATTTTTGGGATGAGAATACATGCAGGTTTTATAAATGATTTACAAAATAGACACAAGTACATGAAACTACATTCTATGGTTGAATTATCGAAATCGAATATGCCCCTTTTTATTAAGTCTGGTAATCTAAGAATTAGGGAACAGACACCCTAATTGACGCGAATCCTAAAGATAGATCTATTGGGCCTAACAAACCCCATCCAAAGTACCGGATGCTTTAGTACTTCGAAATTTATATCATATCCGAAGGGTGTCCCGGAAATGATGGGGATATTCTTATATATGCATCTTGTTAATGTCGGTTACCAGGTGTTCACCATATGAATGATTTTTATCTCTATGTATGGGATGTGTATTGAAATATGAAATCTTGTGGTCTATTGTTACGATTTGATATATATAGGTTAAACCTATAACTCACCAACATTTTTGTTGACGTTTAAAGCATGTTTATTCTCAGGTGAATATTAAGAGCTTCCGCTGTTGCATACTAAAATAAGGACAAGATTTGGAGTCCATGTTTGTATGATATTGTGTAAAAACTGCATTCAAGAAACTGATTTCGATGTAACATATTTGTATTGTAAACCATTATGTAATGGTCGTGTGTAAACAGGATATTTTAGATTATCATTATTTGATAATCTACGTAAAACTTTTTAAACCTTTATTTATGAAATAAAGGTTATGGTTTGTTTTAAAAATGAATGCTGTCTTTGAAAAACGTCTCATATAGAGGTCAAAACCTCGCAACGAAATCAATTAATATGGAACGTTTTTAATCAATAAGAACGGGACATTTCACGTGAAACGCTTCCGGAAACACGTTTGCAATGCCGTGTGCTATTGAAGCAGCACGATCAGAAATAAAAGTAATCTCTGACATACGATCAACCATACCATAACTCATTAAATGATCTCTTAGGTTACCAAAAAACCATGACCAAACACTGTTTGTCTCGCCTTCACCAATTCCATAAGCCAATGGCAAAATTCCATTATTGCCATCCATCGCAACAGCAACTAAATTAGTACCCAGGTACCCACCCTTTAAATGTGCAGCATCGACGATGATTATCGGGCGGACATGTTGCACAAATGATCGAATCTGCATGAAATTTTCACAGTAAATCAAATATTATTAATAAAGACCTCATACACCATACGCAAGGCGCAAGGAACACTCTTCTGTCTTGCGCCCACGAAGCGCAAGTAAAGCCTTGCGTCCTTGCGTCTTTAATGCCAGGCGCAAGGTTTTTATTGCGTCCTTGCGTATTCGTTGGCGCAAGGTGACCCTTGCGCCTTTGCGTATGGTGTACATATTAAAAGGTGGTTTTTGCTAATATATATTTACTTACAACTACTCCAATGGACATGTAACACATCACAAATTTATTTTCTTTATCGGTAACCAAATTGGTGATGGTCCCCGGGTTGTGGATCTTAAGGTTATGAAGGTAAATGGGAAGCATTCTAAAGGAGTCATCACTACTACCACGTAACATCTCTATTGCTTGACACTTGGCCCTCCATGCTTGATTTGGCGGTGTACCGAGATTTGTCTGACTTTACAGGCTTTATTTGAAAGTTTTCTTCAAGGCATTTTGTAAATAGCTGGTTTAGGAATTCTTCCTTGTTCGAAAACGTTTGACGAACTTTGACCAAATCAGATACCTGATACGTGGTTGGAATTGGGGTCGTAAATTCTGGGTTTTCTTCATCTTGCTGACTGTGTAGAGTTGGCATATTCCAGAATACATCTTGTTTTTCTTCATCTTCTTCATCTTCATCTTCCTCGTCACTTGCTTCATCCGATTCACTAGACCCAACAACAGGTATAAACGGGTTCTCTATTTTTTTTATTTTACACACGTTCTCGGCGCCATGGTTGAAGAAGTCAAATTCTTCTGTGTTTGGAGGTGGTATTTCAGCCAGTTTTTCTTCCAAATAGTGTGTTTCGAGGTTTGGTTCGGAATTGTGTATTTCATCCTGTTCTTTTTGCAGATGGTGAGTTTGTTTGTTTGGTTGAGACTCGAGAATCCGGAGGTTTTGTTGGAGATGGTGTGTTTGTGGATTTTGTTGGGGCTGGTGTGTTTGTGAATTTTGTCCGGGTTGAAGCATTCTAACTTTGTCGACAACATAAATATCAATAGGCTCGTTTGTGACAGCGTGTTTTAAAAACTCAAAAAAATCTTCATGATCATCAGTAATATCAAAAATATGATTATTATCAATATATCTTAGCGAAACAGGTGCATTATGAAAGGACCCGTTCATATACATTATAAACGATTCACAATAGTTGATTACATTGCGAGGTATTTGACCTCTATATGATACATTTTACAAACATTGCATTCGTTTTTAAAAGACAATCTTTCTTTACATCGAAAATTGACAGGCATGCATACAATTTCATAATATCCACTATCCAACTATAAATTGATTTAATAATAATCTTTGATGAACTCAATGACTCGAATGCAACGTTCTTCGAAATATGCTATGAAAGACTCCAAGTAATATCTTTAAAATGAGCAAATGCACAGCGGAAGATTTCTTTAACACCTGAGAATAAACATGCTTTAAAGTGTCAACCAAAAGGTTGGTGAGTTCATTAGTTTATCATAATCATTTATTTCCATCATTTTAATAGACCACAAGAATTTCATTTCCAGTTCTCATAAATATACGTCCCATGCATAGAGACAAAAATAATCATTCATATGGTGAACACCTGGTAACCGACATTAACAATATGCATATAAGAATATCCCCTATCATTCCGGGATCCTCCTTCGGACATGATATAAATTTCGAAGTACTAAAGCATCCGGTACTTTGGATGGGGTTTGTTAGGCCCAATAGATCTATCTTTAGGATTCGCGTCAATTAGGGTGTCTGTTCCCTAATTCTTAGATTACCAGACTTTAATAAAAAGGGGCATATTCGATTTCGATAATTCAACCATAGAATGTAGTTTCAATTACTTGTGTCTATTTCGTCAAACATTTATAAAAGCGCATGTATTCTCAGTCCCAAAAATATAAAGGGTAAAAAGGCAAATGAAACTCACCATACTGTATTTCGTAGTAAAAATACATATAACGTCATTGAACAAGTGCAAGGTTGGCCTCGGATTCACGAACCTAAATTAATTATATATATTTATGTGTTGGTCAATATTTGTCTAACAAATTAGGTCAAGTCATAGTGTACCACAATCCTAATGCTCGAGACTAATATGCAAAAGTCAACAAAAGAAAATTTACTCAAAATAATTTCCAAAAATTTATACATTATTAATATATAGTTTAAATATCGTCGTTTTATATTTTTAAATATTTTTAAAAGATTTATTAGAGTAAATAATATAATTTATTTATTAATAAATAAAATTTTATATTATATTTATATAATAAAATATACTTTTATATATATTAAGTAATAAAATTTATAGGGTTCATTTAATATTATAAAGATAATATGATACGTATTATTAAAGTAAGTTATTACACGTAGTAAAATATGTTTGTATCAAATATTTATTTGATAAAATAATATCTATAATGATAGTAAGTAAAAGTTGTATTATTTTGTAATAATTATTATTATTATAAAAATATCAATATTTATAATTACTAAGATGACATTATGATAAAACGATAATTCTAATTATGATAACTTTAATATTTATGATAATTTTTAATATTATCTTTAAAATAATAATTCTATTTAAAATAATAATAATAATGATATTTTATAGTAACAATGACATTTCTATTAAAATGATAATTTTTGTTAAAATGATAGTTTTAATACTAACAATAATTTTAATAATAATAGTAATGATAAAAATAATAAGAACGATAATTTTATCTAAATCAATATCTTATAATATTTTAATTTCATCATGATACTCTTACCCATTATTTCCTAATCGTTTCGTTTAATAGCTTTTAATCGTCTTTTATATCGTGTTCGTAATAATGATAATAATAGTAATCAAAATAATTAGGTGTTACAAATATTTGTTTTAATTACACTAATATTAATAATGATAGTTACTATAACATTATTAACGATAATACTAATAATTATCTTAATGATAATATAGTAATAATAATAATAACAATAACAATAACCATTTTTAAATAATGATATATATATTAATAATGATAATAATAATAATAATACCAATAATAATAATAATAATAATAATAATAATAATAATAATAATAATAATAATAATAATAATAATAATAATAACTTTAACGATAATAACGATAGTAATAATAAAAAAAATAACAATTTTTAATGATAAATCCCTTTATTGATAAAGATAATAATAATAATAAGATAAAACTAGAACGACGATAATAACGACGATAATAATAATCATTTTTAATAATAATACAAAAATTCGATGGACTATAACTTCAAATCCGTTCATCGAAGTCATTCGATATCTAAATGAAAAGTTCTTAATTTTTCGCTAGCTTTCCAACGACATGCATATCTTATACCTTATCTCAGTCGCATATATAACTAATTCAGGATTCAACATAACCTAACTAAAGGCAATATCAAAAGTACAAACATGCATAATCCTATATACTCGAGCACTAGTCAGGGATACACTATTAGTATGTAAAAGTTAAATTATGAGTACTCACGTATCAATATTGAGATTCAATATTGCAGGAAAGGTACGTAGACGCAACGGAGATGATAAACACTATATTGACCTCACGAGCATACCCATGAACCATACCAATCACCTCCATAGCTATAACCCATAATTTCCTTAATCTAATCCCACTCGAAAAAAAATTTCGAAATCACTCGGACAGCACTCTGACGTAATATTTTATGTATACTAATAATATCTTGAAATAATACGGAGTAAATATATATATGTAAATCGATTGAGAGAGTTTAGAGAAAAATATTTTCAAGTTTCTATGAAATAATGAAACCTATTGAATTCTATTTATAATAGATTTTTGAATTATTAAAGTGAATTATTAAAGTATGAATTATTAAAGTGAATTATTAAAGTGAATTATTAAAGTATGAATTATTAAAGTGAATTATTAAAGTATGAATTATTAAAGTGAATTATTAAAGTATGAATTATTAAAGTGAATTATTAAAGTTAAAGTAAAGTAAAAATAAAGTAAAGGTAAAGTTTAAGTATAGTAAAAGTATAAAACTATGTACGTATAATACGCGTATAAATATATATAATATTAATTTAAATCATTATATATATTTAATAAAATAAAATATAAATATCTTTATCTTTATCATACTGGTTAAGTAATGAGTTGTCAAAAGTGGTTCTAGATATTTATAAAAGTTATATACGTTTTAATAATAAAGTTCTTTTTAAACTGAAAACATTTTTGTACGTTTGAAACTAAATAGATCAATCAAGTCTTTATGAGATTCAATCTTCCACTATCCTTTGTCTAGTTCTCAATGATTAACAATTTGTTCTTATTTATAAATCACTTTACCATTTTCCGAATATTGTTAAAATAGAAAGATTTCTCAAATCAACGTGGGCCTTTCAACAGAGACTTGTAATCATAATTCAATATATCTGATAATTCAATCATTTGATCTTATCTTCTAATTCCATTGATAAACATTTTGAAACAGATACAATCATATAAAGTATTTAATCTAATATTTTGTTTACGTTTCAAGTTATAATATATATACACATATACATATATAATCATATTCGTTTAATGGTTCGTGAATCGTTGGAACTTGGTTGAGGTTGAATGAATGTATGAACATAGTTTAAAATTCTTGAAATTTAACTTAACAAATATTGCTTATCGTGTCGAAAACATATAAAGATTAAAGTTTAAATTTGGTTGGAAATTTCTGGGTTGTCACAGTACCTACCCGTTAAAGAAATTTCGTCCCGAAATTTGAGTGAAAAGGTCGTGAATGATAATAAGTATGTTTTCATGATGCATACGGGCTGAAAATTAGAGTTTTATTATCAGCGAATAATTTGGATAAACAATCCATTTATATGAAGAGTACGAATGAAGCTAACATAGAAGAGTGAAATGAGTAAGTGTAGATTCATCTTATCATTTGACGTAGATATGATTGATTCCCAGATTTCAAGGGATTTGAAGAAAATCTTCTTAATAAGATTTGACTCTCCGGTAATCAAGGGAATTAGGATCCGCTTTAAATGCGATCGTCCATTTTAATTGTTCTGTCGGAGATTTTCTTATAAATTCACCTCCTTCGTTTCCTTACAACTCACACCTTCTGTTGATGCATTTTATACAAGTCCCTAGACATCTACCCACATCCATTGCAGGTACAACAGTTTACAGGCCACCATGATTGTTCGTTATTATACTATCCGTGTTTGTATGTGGTTACAGGAACTGCAGGAACGAGATTTAGATGTTTGACTATGTTAGACTTAGTCAGACATACGAGTGAAGCCTCACTAGTACAGCTGACAGGCTCATACGCATGGTTGATGCTGAGCTAAGTCACAATTATGACCTAAATAAGAAGACACGAGTGAGTGATCACCCGTACGGCTGATGAAGCCAACTCGTACGTGTGATGAATGAATCGTATGGGTGAGTCAACAGCAGGGGTATATAAAGTCTTATGTTATTCATTTTAGGTTAAGCCTCTCATTTGTTACACACACTCAGATCTAGTGAGCTCCTCCGATTCTCTCTCAGTCCAAATCACCCAGGTGGTGAATAATAGCTCTAGGTGTTGATCTAATCACACTTGATTTAGCTGTGATTTGACTAAATTAATCAAAAAAAACTTAACCTATTCACTAGAGGATTTGATTCACTTATTCCGCCATTGTGTGAGTTAAATCTGTTGATTTCTAAGTTCCTAGTCATGTTTCATCACCTTCTATTCTTTCCCCCTCAACTCATATTTTAAAGTATTCATCAATATGCTCCATCCAGTTCTGATTCTCGATATACTTCTAACTTTCATATCGGTCATTCTTCTTTTTCATCTACCGCCGGAAGAATCTATTTACTTCTACTATACTCTTGGGTTTATAGTGTTTCTAGTTCTCCCGTGTCTTTATATTGCTATATGCATCGATATATATGGTTTATAATTTATGGTTTATCGTTGGGCTTTATACGTTCCCTTATATTTCAAAGTCTCTGCTTCTATCTTCTATAATCATTATCATTCACAATTAATGCTTTCTTTTATTTGCTGCAATTTATACCCCAATTTCTATTTCGGAGTTTTATCCTTTCGTTTCTTCTTCTTGCGATTAAGCACCGCTTGTAATGGTCCAGAATTCACAGATATGAATTTTGAACTGAACATTGTTAATGTTCTAGGAAGGAAATTGTGATGGCACGATCTTGACTTGTCAAATTACTAGAATACCTTGGAAAAGGCCGAATCATCAAGAAATATTTTCTTGATATTTTAGAGGTTAAATAGAATACAAGAGTCGTATAACATGGCACATGATGATGTTATGATCTGTGAATCATCACGTTCCATTTAGAAACTCAACATGAATTACTGTAATATAATCACGTTGATCAAGTGTCATTATATTATACTAACTCATGCTTCAGTTTCCAACACTACTTCAAAAACATTCATATTTTAAACTCAAAGGTTTACAGAGTATAGGAACTAAACAGTTTCCTTTTTGATGTAATACAGATAGCGCAAAGAGATAAATGATTCCAGATAAGAATAGTTATGGAAATATCTTTAGAAATATGGAGGATATTTATAATGAAAGATACGATGATATCTTAGAATTTCTAATATCAGAGGATGATGAAGAATATTGTCTGTAAGGGTTTAGTGTCAGGAGAAAGGTATTCGTTAATGACTTCAGCAGACACTGAATCATTTGGATTCTTTGAAGGCAGGTTCAGTCTTTTTGATTTATCCATAGCCCCCTTCATACTTTGCTCAATCCGTTTTCCAGTTCCAAAACTTCTCTATTTCTGAGCTTTGTTATTACACTAATCTTTATCATCAAACTTTTTACTACTAAGGTAGTTTACAGTTTTTGTTGCTTCATCAGCATTTCGAGAACTAGTTCGCGGTTCAGAGTGTTTTTCAGAAACTTCACATTCGAAGTATGTAAGCCTTGGAAATAGACGTTATGTATAACTGTTGGCGTCAACATGCTGTGAGATTTCAAAATACTGATTGCTAACTCCCAATGATTCGTATGACAATTCTCGTTACAAGAGGCAGATGAGTAAATGATGAGGTTTCGATAAATATAAAGATTCTTCGGAATGCCCAAGATCAGTGAAGTTGTTGGTAAGTTTATTGCTAATGTGGTGGAATATGAAAGGTTCTCCGGTAACAAAAGGGTAATCACATATATCAAAATTATGATAAGGCTACTCCGAATGAAAAAATCGAAGTTGTCTTGCTGGAGCTGTGATATAATTTGCTACTTTGCAAAGGAATTGCAAGGTTATTTTTGCTAATAAATGCCAAAAGATCTAACACAGATATGTGTTGAATTATGACTTTGGTTTCGAGAACTTTTTAAGTACATAACTGTGGGTAATATGTGGTTGGATCATCATCTCGATTGCTCATTATTTGAAGTGTCTTCAGAGATTTTTGAAGGGTTTGAACATAGATTGTAATCGTTTGTATACATTTGATGTTCTAACACACTTTTGAAGTCAAAGTATAGCTTTGAAAGATGTAGGAATCTAAAAGTAATGGTACCGGTTATATCTCGAATTGAATTCTGAGATTTTAATATCAGAATACGTAATTGGGTTTGAATGAGTATGGTTGTTTTGATTTCTATGAAAGAATGTATATTATTGTGAAAGTAGGAAGTATAATTGATAATTTGCTTAATCTGATTCGAAGAATGTAACATATTAATTGTGAATTTATATATATCTCTCGGGTATTACCTACCCGTTAAAAAATTTTCACAATTAATATTTTGTACACAAGAATTTTATTACAGTCTTTATGAAAATATATATGTATATATTCTCCTCAGATGTAACATAGATTTTAATGAGTTAATACTAAATTAAACTCATTCGATTTACAGTTGGAACTAGAATTGAATAATTCCTTGAAGGTTTAGAGGTTACATAAGTATTTCTTCAATAATATTGAAATTATGAATCAATACTTCGTTATTTGTTGAGATGTGATGTTGGTTTTCATTAAATTCTTGTGAACTTCGCAAAGTACGAATGATGTTATCTGAAAAGTTTCGAGTACATTGATGACGAAAGTGTAAAATCAACATATATTTGAATAATACACTTGATTTATTATGAATTGGAATTTATTGAATTGAGACAGAGGTTGTAGTTAACGATAGTTAAGTTGCGAACGAAGGACGTGCATTATTGCATATTAGTAATATGAATTGACCGAGTAGTTAATATTCACACATAATAGCTTAGTACGGAAAGATTTATTATGGTTTAAAGATTTATATATAGGACATATAAATCCTTCAGTGGAAATGAGTTAATTCTTCATAACTCGTTGATACAATATACTCGTTGTTGATTCATAATGATGTCCACGGTGATTCTTGAACTGACGGAGCTTGTGAGGTTATAGGTGCTGCTAATGCTGATGCTGACAACACTGACGATGCTGGTGATGCTGGCGGTACTGTTGATGTTGTTGGTAAAACAAGTCTAGTTTGTAAATCGTGCACCATTCTGGTCAGGATCTCTTTTATCATTTCGGTCCACTCATCTGATTTATGGTTAGATCTAGAATAAGTAATCTCTAAAATTTTAGAGATTACATAATCACCGTAAAATATTTCTCCGATGAAGTCATGAATTAATACTTCATCGTTTGTTGTTGTTGGTCTTCCATGTTATTTATAGGACGTATGACCTTGATACTCGTGGGACAGATTGTAGAGTTGAGGTTTACGACGCGGTTGTGGCTGGGGGTGGTAATGGTACTGTTGACGTTGATGTTGGTGGTACTGATTATGCTGCTGGTGCTGCTGCTGGCGTTTGTAACCTTTGCACCATATTCTCCAAAGCCACTACCCGAGCGCGAAGCTCGTTGACTTCTTCTATTACACCAGGATGATTGTCGGTTCGGACAAGTGGATAAATAAAATCTAGAATTTGATGTAGTATATAATCGTGACGAGATACTCTGGAAATGAGAGAGAAAATAGTGTTTCGGACAGGTTCGCCGGTAAGTGCTTCAGGTTCTTCGTCAAGAGGACAATGTGGTGGATGGAAGGGATCACCTTCTTCTTGTCTCCAATGATTGAGGAGGCTACGAACCCATCCCCAATTCATCCAGAATAGGTGATGACTGATTGGTTGATCCATTCCGGTCACACTGCTTTCGGAGCTTGAGTGGGATTCCATTTCATAATCTGAGGAACTTGAACTAATGACGAATTCCATTTCGTACGATTGAATAAAGGGTTTTTCGATATGAAATGATTTTTCGGCTATCGAATGGTATTCTAATTTCATAGAATTATATATATATATATATATATATATATATATATATATATATATATATATATATATATATATATATATATATATATATATATATATATATATATATATATATATATATATATATATATATATATATAGATCAAAAGATTTCGTAGATTACGGAGGACTTTGCGGGATATGTCAGGCAAAGTTTAAAGTAACAGATACGATAAGATATGATTTAGCAGATACGCTAAGATATGAAGTTTGTCTATACACTACTCATGCAATTAATGTAGCAAGACGTGTCTAGACTAATAATGATAAGCAGGCAATTTCCTATGGATGATAAGCAGATGATTTCCGACTAGAAATGATAAGCAAAACTTTTGACATGCAGACACGGTCGAAGTCCAGACTCACTAATGCATCCTAACGACTTATCAGTTAGACACACTAATGCAGACCTGGTTCGCTAAGACCACCGCTCTGATACCAACTGAAAGGACCCGTTCATATACATTATAAACGATTCACAATAGTTGATTACATTGCGAGGTATTTGACCTCTATATGATACATTTTACAAACATTGCATTCGTTTTTAAAAGACAATCTTTCTTTACATCGAAAATTGACAGGCATGCATACAATTTCATAATATCCACTATCCAACTATAAATTGATTTAATAATAATCTTTGATGAACTCAATGACTCGAATGCAACGTTCTTCGAAATATGCTATGAAAGACTCCAAGTAATATCTTTAAAATGAGCAAATGCACAGCGGAAGATTTCTTTAACACCTGAGAATAAACATGCTTTAAAGTGTCAACCAAAAGGTTGGTGAGTTCATTAGTTTATCATAATCATTTATTTCCATCATTTTAATAGACCACAAGAATTTCATTTCCAGTTCTCATAAATATACGTCCCATGCATAGAGACAAAAATAATCATTCATATGGTGAACACCTGGTAACCGACATTAACAATATGCATATAAGAATATCCCCTATCATTCCGGGATCCTCCTTCGGACATGATATAAATTTCGAAGTACTAAAGCATCCGGTACTTTGGATGGGGTTTGTTAGGCCCAATAGATCTATCTTTAGGATTCGCGTCAATTAGGGTGTCTGTTCCCTAATTCTTAGATTACCAGACTTTAATAAAAAGGGGCATATTCGATTTCGATAATTCAACCATAGAATGTAGTTTCAATTACTTGTGTCTATTTCGTCAAACATTTATAAAAGCGCATGTATTCTCAGTCCCAAAAATATAAAGGGTAAAAAGGCAAATGAAACTCACCATACTGTATTTCGTAGTAAAAATACATATAACGTCATTGAACAAGTGCAAGGTTGGCCTCGGATTCACGAACCTAAATTAATTATATATATTTATGTGTTGGTCAATATTTGTCTAACAAATTAGGTCAAGTCATAGTGTACCACAATCCTAATGCTCGAGACTAATATGCAAAAGTCAACAAAAGAAAATTTACTCAAAATAATTTCCAAAAATTTATACATTATTAATATATAGTTTAAATATCGTCGTTTTATATTTTTAAATATTTTTAAAAGATTTATTAGAGTAAATAATATAATTTATTTATTAATAAATAAAATTTTATATTATATTTATATAATAAAATATACTTTTATATATATTAAGTAATAAAATTTATAGGGTTCATTTAATATTATAAAGATAATATGATACGTATTATTAAAGTAAGTTATTACACGTAGTAAAATATGTTTGTATCAAATATTTATTTGATAAAATAATATCTATAATGATAGTAAGTAAAAGTTGTATTATTTTGTAATAATTATTATTATTATAAAAATATCAATATTTATAATTACTAAGATGACATTATGATAAAACGATAATTCTAATTATGATAACTTTAATATTTATGATAATTTTTAATATTATCTTTAAAATAATAATTCTATTTAAAATAATAATAATAATGATATTTTATAGTAACAATGACATTTCTATTAAAATGATAATTTTTGTTAAAATGATAGTTTTAATACTAACAATAATTTTAATAATAATAGTAATGATAAAAATAATAAGAACGATAATTTTATCTAAATCAATATCTTATAATATTTTAATTTCATCATGATACTCTTACCCATTATTTCCTAATCGTTTCGTTTAATAGCTTTTAATCGTCTTTTATATCGTGTTCGTAATAATGATAATAATAGTAATCAAAATAATTAGGTGTTACAAATATTTGTTTTAATTACACTAATATTAATAATGATAGTTACTATAACATTATTAACGATAATACTAATAATTATCTTAATGATAATATAGTAATAATAATAATAACAATAACAATAACCATTTTTAAATAATGATATATATATTAATAATGATAATAATAATAATAATACCAATAATAATAATAATAATAATAATAATAATAATAATAATAATAATAATAATAATAATAATAATAATAATAATAATAACTTTAACGATAATAACGATAGTAATAATAAAAAAATAACAATTTTTAATGATAAATCCCTTTATTGATAAAGATAATAATAATAATAAGATAAAACTAGAACGACGATAATAACGACGATAATAATAATCATTTTTAATAATAATACAAAAATTCGATGGACTATAACTTCAAATCCGTTCATCGAAGTCATTCGATATCTAAATGAAAAGTTCTTAATTTTTCGCTAGCTTTCCAACGACATGCATATCTTATACCTTATCTCAGTCGCATATATAACTAATTCAGGATTCAACATAACCTAACTAAAGGCAATATCAAAAGTACAAACATGCATAATCCTATATACTCGAGCACTAGTCAGGGATACACTATTAGTATGTAAAAGTTAAATTATGAGTACTCACGTATCAATATTGAGATTCAATATTGCAGGAAAGGTACGTAGACGCAACGGAGATGATAAACACTATATTGACCTCACGAGCATACCCATGAACCATACCAATCACCTCCATAGCTATAACCCATAATTTCCTTAATCTAATCCCACTCGAAAAAAAATTTCGAAATCACTCGGACAGCACTCTGACGTAATATTTTATGTATACTAATAATATCTTGAAATAATACGGAGTAAATATATATATGTAAATCGATTGAGAGAGTTTAGAGAAAAATATTTTCAAGTTTCTATGAAATAATGAAACCTATTGAATTCTATTTATAATAGATTTTTGAATTATTAAAGTGAATTATTAAAGTATGAATTATTAAAGTGAATTATTAAAGTGAATTATTAAAGTATGAATTATTAAAGTGAATTATTAAAGTATGAATTATTAAAGTGAATTATTAAAGTATGAATTATTAAAGTGAATTATTAAAGTTAAAGTAAAGTAAAAATAAAGTAAAGGTAAAGTTTAAGTATAGTAAAAGTATAAAACTATGTACGTATAATACGCGTATAAATATATATAATATTAATTTAAATCGTTATATATATTTAATAAAATAAAATATAAATATCTTTATCTTTATCATACTGGTTAAGTAATGAGTTGTCAAAAGTGGTTCTAGATATTTATAAAAGTTATATACGTTTTAATAATAAAGTTCTTTTTAAACTGAAAACATTTTTGTACGTTTGAAACTAAATAGATCAATCAAGTCTTTATGAGATTCAATCTTCCACTATCCTTTGTCTAGTTCTCAATGATTAACAATTTGTTCTTATTTATAAATCACTTTACCATTTTCCGAATATTGTTAAAATAGAAAGATTTCTCAAATCAACGTGGGCCTTTCAACAGAGACTTGTAATCATAATTCAATATATCTGATAATTCAATCATTTGATCTTATCTTCTAATTTCATTGATAAACATTTTGAAACAGATACAATCATATAAAGTATTTAATCTAATATTTTGTTTACGTTTCAAGTTATAATATATATACACATATACATATATAATCATATTCGTTTAATGGTTCGTGAATCGTTGGAACTTGGTTGAGGTTGAATGAATGTATGAACATAGTTTAAAATTCTTGAAATTTAACTTAACAAATATTGCTTATCGTGTCGGAAACATATAAAGATTAAAGTTTAAATTTGGTTGGAAATTTCTGGGTTGTCACACATTAGGTGGCAATTCAATTTTTTTGAGAATTTTCCTTAACAATACTCTTCGATTTATTGGTTTTTGTGGAGCAAGTGGTAGTTTTAATCTGGTTCTAAAACAGTCAAGAGGCAGATACATAGGTATGTTGTTAACAAATTCAAAATTACCCCCACAACATACATGAACAACAAATGCTTCATCATTACTACAGCTCATTAAGACACAAATTAGTGAAAAAATAGATAAAAGTTGGTACCTTAACGATGCTCTAATGACTTGATCTTTTTGAAAATGAAGTGAAATAAAATGATTAATCTGGAGTTCTAGCCTCATTAAATAGACAGGTACATAATCTTATCCGTAAAGGTACAAAGAATCCAAAAAAATCTTATCCAGAAATCAGGAAAAATCCATTCTGATAAGACGCAAGGCGCAAGGACGCAAGTCCTTATCCTTGCGCCTTGCGTTTACACGCAAAGGCGCAAGCCGCAAGGTCGCAAGGTCGCAAGGTCTAAAGATACTTGCGCCTTGCGCGGGCAAATTCTCAAAAAAAAAAAAGGGGGTTCCAGCTCAGAAAAGGCCAAAAAAATGGGTATTTTGGTGATTGACCCATTAATCAATACAGCATAAGCATAGCTATTAATGAATCTAACCATGTATACAAGCCCATAAACTGGTGGATCTTTAACTTATAATGAATTTAATTGAAAAAATTATGTACAGAGAACAAAAGCAACACAAACCATCAAAATTCATACATACATACATACATACATACATACATACAAATGTATATAATTAATAAAAAGAACCCTAATTTCAAATTAGGAATTCAAATTAGGAATTCAAATAAAATCACCAGAACAAATTCTATAAAATTAAAGCAACAAACTTGAAATGACTCGTTTGGTTCTTTAAGTACGTAAGAAACCTCAAAAGGTAGATAAAAAGAGCTTCGAATCTTCCCTGATTTAGAGCACCAAATTCGTTGGCACATTTTTTAACGAAGCCGTCGGCACCATCGCTAAGTAGAAACCCTCCTGCACCACCCACATCCTATAACGCAACCACGAGTTATAATCAATTTGTAGGGTTTATATGTTCTTTATTTATGAAAACAGATAAGAATATAGGAGGGGTGTTCATTATTATAATATTAACACTCCGTAACAGCTAAAGAATCAAGAAGATGGAGAGGAAGTAAAGTATGGTTTAAAGGGATTCTCAGATTTGATTTATTTTAGGTTGAAAAGAGGTGGTGGGATATGGTAAATAGAAGGAAGGGTAAAAATGTCCAAATAATTATTTTGGTGGTGTATGGTAAAAATAAAGTTGTGTACGGATTACCTCCCTTAAAAAAAATGTGTGACATTGATGTAACACTGATATAGAATAGATAAGTTCAATGAAAGGAGTGAAAGATATAGAGTGATCTTATATGCATATGAATAGTAAATCATGCATTCATACCTTTCACTACTATTCCGTATACGGTATCACAATTCATAGGACTTGTACGTAATAGATTTACAGTCATGTTACGAATCAAAAGCATATGTAAATGAGCACACAACACAATGAACATACTAAAAATCTATCAACATATTTGGACAGCAACAAGCCAACAAAGTTGACAACGATAATACATATAATACACTTCGCCCATAAACAAAACATTAGCTAGCAAGTGAGACGACTCACATGCACACTCGCTTATGATATACTCCGTATTCAAGTGATGTAAAATAACTCTCACAATTTAGATGTCTATACTTCTGTAATATAGTCACCCAGAATTCATATAGTAGACCTGTAACTGGGACCCTGCTATCTGTGACTGTTTTCGAACTAGATTTTGACCCGCTTTGTGCATCAATCTACTAGAATATCGCAATAGAACCAAAAATAATTTATAAGCTTGCTTTTGATAACCTAGAAGACACTAATTCACACCTTATTGAGGTGCATAATCGATTGATATGAAAGTGGTTGTTTTGTCATAATTAATAAGAAACAACTCACAATAGATTTTGTGCTTGCAAAGTTAGCTGCTACGATTTCCCAAAAGATACAGGCAAGCTGCAGCCTTGACAAACAGATTGAGCGTATCACGTCAAATTTAGTCATTTACACACCTAACCATAAACTCAAAACGCAACACAGTTACGTATGCACCAACACAAACTCGTACACAGAATAACTCAACTAAACAACAAACGACAGATCCTTAACAACCAAATTAACAAATAAGCTCGCTGCTCGCCTAGTATGTCATACTGAACATAACTCAACATGAAATTGTTTTGTTACTTTTGAAAAGAAATATGCTATGCCTTATGCAACCTGAAAGTAAAACTAGTTATGTTTCACAAGCTGAATCTTGTAATAAGCAACAATAAGTATTATCAAACCTACAAAATCTGTAAAGGCCCAATGAGCTGTTACAAGCCAACATGAGATCATAGCAGCAGTAACAAAGAAACACATGTTTCTTAATCAGATTATCACCCTTTTGGTGACAAAAAATCAAAATTATTGATCAATAAACAAAATGACTGCTTTTAAAACTAATTACAAAACAGCCTACACTTCAATCATACACTTAATAAGTTTATGCATTGAAACAGACATACAGACACATCATATCATGATATCAACCTCACAGTATACCAATTTCACAAAACTAAGCATTCAATTGGTGCTATAAAATTATTTAACAGAATTTAGTACTTTATTACTACAACACATTATATAGAAAAGTCTTAACATCAAACTTCAATTAATTGTTAATTAACCTCTAAAGAAAATCAAATAAAGCTTCAAACAATCATTGCAATAAAATCCCACTCACCAAATCGAATCAAATTCATTAGTTAAATTCAAAAGTTGGAGGAATTGGTGTATCAAAGCTCTCCAAAACTTCAGTATGAACACTAGGTTTCACCTCCTCTTCCTTACCACCAAACAAACCCCCAAACCAGCCACTCGAATTCGAAGTTTCCGGCATCTGAGCCCCCTCATCAATCATAATCGGCATCGGTTGTTGCGCACTCATAAACTTATTCAGCATAATTCCAGCACCTTCGATCATAGCCAATAACACTCCCCCCATAGCCGCCGACCTAACTGCCGGACGCAGTCCTTGCCTCATCGATAAAATCCCTCCGGTAGCCGCACCGGAGATAATCGAATTCCATGGATCTTCTTTCTGACGAGCGTACACCATCGCGCAATCGAAGGTTGAGAATAAACCGCCCCATACGGCGAATGATCCTCCGACACGTGGAGCGTTCATACGAACGGCTTCCGCACCCCCAATAAAACGTTGACCGCTCGGTGAATTGTATAAACCTTTAAGGAAGTGGAAGGCGGAGCCGCCTACGGCGCCCATACCGAAGGCACCGCCGACGTCGTCAAGGATTCGGTCGGGGCAAGGTTCTCGTGAAGTTTCCGGTGTACCCATGATGATGTTGTTGTTCGATTTAGGGTTTAGAAATTTAGTCTTCTGGGGTTTATGAGATGGCCAAAGGTGTTCGCTTGGAGAAGCGGCTTCCAAGTTAAAGAATAGTGTATAACTAGGTATGTGGTCAGCGCTTCGCGGCGGATTAGTGTCATTTTAACGCTACTATATCGTTAGACAGTTTTCGGTCTCAAAGTCATCAAAATGTTTCAGACCATTTACGCAATGGCCGGCAACTGTTATGGTAATGTTCTACTATATAAATGAAAAATACGTAAACAATTGGATATATGTTACAGTCTGACTGCAATGTTCAATTTGACAACAAAACCAATCAAAAACAAATTAAGTTTTGAAGCTTCTAAACAAATTACTTATTTGGCAAAACCTTATGGTCCATATAATTTTAGTAGGTTTTTTTAAAGATAAAAAATCAAATAATATACGGTATATTGAAAAAGGCGATGAAAAATAAAAATATAACGCTTTTTACATATATTTTTTTAGGCTTCTATTACGATAGGATTGTATTAGAAAATTGGAATTAGATTTTTATGTATTTGCAAAAAAAAAAATGCGTCTGGCCCGCTTCGCTGGGCCAAAAGGCATTTCTGCCCACAGAATTGGTTATCGTTGTACGAAACTATATGTTTTTCGTTAAAATATTGTGTACTATATTTAAAAAATTAAAAAAAATTAAAAAAAAAAACCTAGTTAAACCAATTAAAATTTTGATAGTTTAACAAATCAAATTCACATAATTTAGTTGTTTAAATTGTTAGCAAAAAAAAAAAAAAAAAAAAGAAGGAAAAAAAGAAAAATTAATAGCTTATCTTTAGAAAAATAAAAAAATATACGTAGTTAATCATTTTTTACCAACCGTTTATATAAACGGTTGGTAAAAAATAAATTAATGACTGATTAACTATTAATGAAAACAAAATCTTCACAATAATAGTTCTTATGAATTTATAGTATCATTTTTTAAACGGGGTAAAATAAATTTATTACTATATATAAAACACTCTCCAAAAAGTTTATTTATTTTTTCATTTATGACTAAACTAAAATAATTTTTTTAATTGATTCATTCAAATTAGAAATATAGGCCAAATGTCAAGTATGAAAAAGATCTTTGATCAAGTTAATTTTTCCGTATTTTCCTTAATAAGAATTTCAATTACGAAAGTTATGAATTTTTGTATAAAATGTTATTGTACAAACATTTAGACACTACAAATATTTACAGAGACAAACATTGATTTAGACAAATATTTAGACACTACTATTCTGGTATGATTTTTTGTACTGTCTTCAATAAAGTAGTCTTCCAAATAATAATAATAAATCAAATGTATTAATTGAGGTAATTAACATTTCAAATATTATTGAACTACTGAATTTAATTTTCGCCATTATCGAGCTATAACTATCATGGTGTACGTAGGAAAGATAAAAACCAAATTAACTTAAATTGAACTAAAAACAGATAAATAAGAGGGTCAGTATTCTAATTGCATATTAATTGCAAATTAAATAGCATAAACATTAGTTACGGAATAAATGGAAAACCAAAGTGCAACCAAATTAGCATTAGCAGTCCTTTAATATTTTCTCTTAAATGTAATCGATAAACTTAATCATAGATCTTAATCCTTGCATGAAAAAATAAATAAAAATAAATAAAAATTTAAAAATAATCATAAATTTAGTTAAGAGGAAAATGAAAAGACAAGACCTTTTTAAATATTGTAGAAGCCACACTACACCATCTTTTATACTCGCGCTTTTGATAAATTGTCTCAATTACTCCATTGATTAAAAAGGATAGTTTAGACGCAATCTATAACATATGATTAAAGCATAATTATATAAAAAGAAGTTGAAACAACAGAAATAAAACAAAATTAATACTTGGCAAAAGGTTTAATCTGGCGGGGAAACCCTGACCCCGTGTGCCTTTGGCACCTATACCGCCCACCCAGTAAGGGCTAAGTATACCGTGTAAGACACCTCCCCCCAATACCCAACGAGAACTTGCAGGCCGAATATCGCCCCCGGAGGGATTCGAACCTGCACCCCATATTTGGCAAAGGGTATATTCTCGTGGGCTCAGGGTTCATAGGTGACTGGTACCACTGAAGCACAGCTTCGTTGGTAACAAAAATTGAAAAATAATACTTGTGGGGTATTTATTGAAAAATAACTAAGTGTTAACATACTCACGACACTCATATTGAAAAATTAATACTTGTGGGGTATTTATTGAAAAATAACTAAGTGTTAACATACTCACGACACTCATATTTGGTTTTCATCTAAAATTTTCTTATTCAACTCCATAAATAACTTGTTGTGTTTTGTTCGAAAAATATTTTTTATGTTTAAAGGTTGTGATGCCCCGTACAAAACCATCGTGTACAAATCATCAACAACAGGATCATTACAAGGTTAAGTACTATATGCGTTTTCAAAAATAGTTTGCATTCATTAATAAAGTGATGTCTAAACCAACATCGAATGTTTTACAATCCAAAAGCATGCTTCACTAAGTAGAAGCAAATAATAAGTGTATGTGACCACAACGGTCGTTACAAGTCATAGTTCA